>NC_133389.1:175454032-175757062 GCF_047511655.1 Castor canadensis | reverse complement strand
TGTGCTCACATAAAGAATATTTTTCCTTTTTGCATTTTTGTGTAGCACCCAGACTTCCTGTGGCTAGGTAAACACTACTTCATAGGTTTTTTCTGGGTAAAATAAATTTTTGTTTTTGAACAAGGACAAAAGTGAAATAGCTGTATTCTAGTAAAGTGTAAAAACTAAGCCTCTACAAGTTAAAGGTGCTTCAGCAGTAATGTAACTGCTTTTTAAAACACAAACCAACAGTCCTGTCAGTTCATATTGACAGCAGGGCCCTAAGTCCTAAAGATGTATCATCTACCATAGTCAGGATAAAATAAAAAATTCTGGCAGGAAAATGAAACATAGACAAGAGAAAAAGTAGTCAATAAAAACAGACTCAAAGAAGTTACAGATCTTGAAATAGCAGTGACTTTGAGGCTTCTATAAATGTACCTAAGTAACTAACATTCTTGTCATCAGAAGGCAACAAATGGAAAATCTCAACAGAGAAAAGGAAACTATACAAAAGTACGAAATGGGAGGTCTAGAATTGAAAATTAAACTGTCTAAAATGGAAAATTTTCTTCTCTAGGCTTAATAACATTGATAAAGGAACAAAGGGCCAATGAACTTAAAAATGGATCAATAGAATTAATCCAGTTGAAGAACATATAAGAAAATATTTTTAAAAATTAACAGAGCTTGAGCACATTGCAGGACACATGAAGCAGTGTTAAGATGTGGATACAACGTCAGAAAGAGGCACTGAAAACAATATTAACAGATAATGGGTACAAGTTTCCCAAGTTTAGTAGAAAATATTAACTTGCAGATCTAAGAACCCTATAAGCCCCAAGTGAGAAAGCCAAAGAAAACCACACATAAAAGGTCTATTTAGCTCAAAGTTTTGGAGGCTCCAAGTCCAAGACCACATGGACCCACATGTTTGGTCCTTGGTGAGGGTTGTTCATGGTGCACATCATGGTGGGAGCAGGTGTAGGAGCGAACAGCTACATCTCAAACAAGAGCAGAAAGGCATGGGGGACTCACAATCCCCTTCAATGTCCCAGTGATTTAAGGACCTCCTACTATGCCCTGCCACTTCAGTTTAAAGGTCCATGACACCTCACAATACTGTTATTCTGGGATCAAGCCATTACAGGTAGGCTTTTGGGGGATAGTCAAAATCCAAACCATGGCGTTTGGGAACCTCTGAGTTAAACAAAGGTAAATGGGATTAAGTGCTGTCTGATTTCTCAGTAATTGAGAAGTTCTAAGAAAAAGATGTCACATTCACCAACCTTCAATTTATTTTGTTGTTGTTTACTATAAATCATTTATTCACAGAATGTCTCAAGGGATTCATTTTATTGGTCAAACACTTCTGGAAATGCTAAACTTTAGGGGTGAAATCTGTTGTTTATATTTCATTTTAATTTTCATCATATTCCAGCTGAGGTGATTTTGGAAAATAATTAGCAGTATATCTTTTTGAGTCTGTAATAATGAAAATGTGATGTTTTACCTATATTGCCTTTTCTTTCTTGTAATAATACACTTTGAGAGTTGAGCGGCTTTGGGTTATTTGCCAGGTCTTTTCCAGCAGGGCTAAATAGTTCAGTGCTACCTTATTAGATTGTTTAGCTATAGATGAAAACAGAATTCCCACCTAGAGTTTTCAATGCATATTTTATGAGTATAATAAGTGCCAGGAATGTAGATTGAGTTGTACTGTAATAAAATCATTGTTTTTAGTGTCTCTGTTTAATCAGCATTTATTTATGTGTACTCTTCTTTTTTCTTTTGGTGGAACTGGGGTTTGAACTCAGGGCTTCATGCTTGCAAAGCAGGTGCTCTCCTACATGATCCACCTGTCTAGTTCATTTTGCTGTGTTATTTTTGAGATTGGAGTCTCAGGAACTATTTGCCCAGGCTAGTCTTGAACAGAGATCCTTCCCTATTTTAGCCTGCCAAGTAGTTAGGATTACATGCATGAGCTACTGGATCTAGCTTAAACATAAAATACTGCAAATTAATGTTACAAAAAATTGTGTAAGTAGTCCAGAGCTACATTATAGATGACTTAAGCCATCTATATATTCAGAATTTCAACTTCCTGAATTTAATTTAGTGAAGGATTAAGTGTCTTAAATGTCCCTTCTACTGAAGGAAAGTTTAAATTGACCTTATATTTGAGGATGTTAGGATGGGGAGCTTGAGATCATCATTTCGTTTTGAATTTGTTTGTTGTCCTCATCTTCTATTCCTATATCCAGTGAGAGCTTCCTAGAAGTCTGCCATCTTGGCTACCATGACTGAGTTTAAACTCTCCACAGTGAGCTCCCTCTGTCTCTTAGTGCCTCAGCACTGAATGACAGGTGAGGTTGTCTTCTTGCATGGCTGGTCAAAAATGTCAGATATTATTCTCTTTACATCTTTCTCTCATTTCCTCTACGAGTTTGTGAGTCTCAGTCTCTCTCTCCTCCAAAACAAAAAGACTTCTAATAAACTTCTCTAGCAGTGTTTCTCTAACTTATGATTCCTGATCTTCAGCATCAGTTCCTCAGGAAATGTATTAGAAATGTGTATTCTGTCCCCTCCCACCACTAAATCTAAACTCTAGGGGTGGAGCCCAGAAATCTCTACTCTATGAAGCTCTCCTGAGAGTCTGTGGCTCCATGAAGATTGAGAACCACTGTCCTGGCATCAGGAAGATCTCTTGAATAGTTTTTTCATGCTGTTGATTACTCAACAATAGGGAAGTAAGATCTAAGAGTTCTTGCTGGTGGTGGTAACTGTGTTGGATGAGCTGCTTTGCAAATTAAGTGAAGTATCTTAAACAATAATAAGAATTAGTAGTAATAATAAAGAAATAATAGAGGCTAATATTTACTGAACATTTTCCTGTGGACCCAGCCTTTCACGTGCTTTATCTCCTATAGTCCTCAGCATTCCTGAGGTCAGTACCAGTGATTGCTGTTCTACAGTGAGGACACAAGTTTAGGGAAGAAGTTGGCTGAGGTCAAGTTGTTCAGCAGTTGAGCCAGGGTTATGAGGCTGCTTGGGTAGGACTAACAATGGTGCTACAATGCACCTTGTACTATGACCTAGGACTTCAGACAAGCCAGTCTCCTTCTATTCCAGCCCACATTGTCCTGTGCGGCTAGAGATTGTTTCTTTTAAAAAAATTCAAGAAGTGGAGCCAAAGTTCATGACTTTGCCGATAAGCTCCTGTATTACTCACTCATTTGTGGCTTATCTTCCCTCTCAAATTAATATCCAAAGCAGCCTTGATCAAGTAGAGAGAATATTATACTTTATCCCCTGTATAAACAAATATTTTTGCCTCTTTTCATTAGAAAGTTTATCTCATTTTGGAAGTAATGAATTCAAATGACCTTTTATCTTTGGTCTCTGGTTTGTGGTTTTTGAAACTTTTCAAGATCAACTGGGCAATGATGTGGTTTGGCATTTTAAACAGCAAATACAGTATTAAGTTGGATGATTTTGAAAGCAATTAATGCTTGAATGAAGTCCTTATCCTACTGAGTTCTGTTGCCCCCTTAAAAACTTTATTGGATGATTGGAGACAGCTTTTCAAATCCCGTTCATGGTAATTGAGGGGTTTATTTTACCTCCAAAATATTTTTCTTAACCACCAAAAATATTCATGTCTTAAATTTATTAAATGGAGAGACAAGGGCTCTCTGAACTGGAGTTTAATGTGCTTGTATTTTAACATAAAAGTGAAAACTTAAGGTAATCTTCAGAGTTATTAGCTTGATGTTAGCCCCACCCTTCCCACGATGAAAATTCCACTTAGTAGAGGAGACTAAAAGAAGGACATTAATTAAAATTGGAATGACTGATTTTATTATGTGAAAGTCAGTATAAATTAATTCCAATGTCAGTATAAATTAACTCCAGTGTTGGTAATTCCATAGACTTCCTTCCTATGGTTTGCTTCAATAATTGAGTTTGTCAGACATTCACAAGAATTGAAAAACCATTTGTATGTGTGTGAGTGTGTGTGTGTGTGGAGCGGGGAGGACAGAGAGAGAGAGAGAGAAGTGAGAATATGAAAACGTATAGTTGGCTAAGAAGTATCACTTAGACTTGAATGTCTTATTTAGGTTAGGGTAGCTTTCAATATTAAGCACAGCACTGTTTAGAATTATAAGCATTTCTCCTTCTTCATCTCTCCCTGTTTCCCTCTTTCTCTCTCTCACCATGTGTAGTTGGAAACAAATAAACACTTTGTCCTTGTATCAGACTCAAAGACTTTTCCCCTTTTTATTGCACAAGAAGTGTTATTACAAATCATTGTTATCTCTCTCACAAAACTATGTGTTGTCTACAGAATAATTTTTTTAGGTCAGTTTGGTGTGACAGTGTTTTAAGAGGCAATCTTGAATGAAAAGGGCAAGTGGACATTTTCATAAGACATGTTAGCTTCTTTTCCACCCTTGAAATTCAGAGCTATAGTAGTTCTGTTTTGAAGTGTTAACTACTGCTTTATTCTGCATCACTGATGAGTGTTAGTAACTGCATATAGTTTTCCAATCCTTTCACATATTAACAAAATGAGTAAAATTTTGGTTTGGTTTCTATTATTATGCTTTGGATGCAAAAGTATTCCTTAGATCCAAAAGTGATAATTTTTTTGGTTACATATAAACTATTGGATAGTTCTGTTTGTTTTAATTTCTTCATATTAGGGTGAGAGTTTACAATATTTTACCTATCTCACCATCTATCTGGGGCTAGTGTGTGTGTGTGTGTGTGTGTGTGTGTGTGTGTGTGCACTTGGGTGCAAAGGGCCAGGCAGTAGGTAAGTATTTCAGGCTTTGTGGACAAACTACTGTAATGTTGTAGTGTGAAAATAGCCATAGACAAGACATGAACAAATGAGCTTGGCTGTGTTTGAATAAAACTTTACTTATAAAAAGTAGCTGGTGGGCTGACAGCTGTAGTTTGCTGTCCCTGTGCTGTGTTATAAAGGATGAATTAACTTGTCCTCCATAACTGGCTTTCCTCCATTTCTGCCTTCTGTTCTGTTCTTCCTTCCTGAAGAGGACCATGTGCTTCCCCCCACCCCACCCTGTCTTTGCTCTAGTCCTGCCTTGCACCTTGGAATGAGTTTTCCTGTTTTCTCTCTGCTGTTCCTTGAATGGGCTATGTAGGTGACCTGGTGGCAGACTCCTTTCCTCACTGACAAGGATTATTCAGCTGGCCTGAATTCTTCCCTTACCATTCAAGGGAGGTCTCTCCTGAAGTGGCACTCCCCATAGAAAAAAACTGACTTATCAGTCAAAGGAGGCTCCTTAATTAAAGGGCAAAGTGGTGTTTATGGGAGAACTATCTCCAGGAAGTTCTGAGTGACCACTCCAGCTGGCAGTGGCTCCCTAGCCTCTCCAAATCCTCTAGAAGTTGTTTTAATTGCTGCCACTGGGTGCCCCCTGTTTCTCTCTTCTCTTCTGCCTATTCCTTGCTGGTCTATGTAGCAAGTTTGTGTTAGGGAGACTTCTGTTCTTTAAAAAGGGCCTCTTAAGCTTTCATATCTGAATTGACTCTATGAGTGACTGTCAAATGTCATATGTTTTTAAAATGCTGACAGGCATTGCTAATATAGTCAGACAGTACATCATTTGTAGACTTGGAGACCCATCTGGCTTCAAGAGGTCTTATTTGGGGTGATGTGTTGCCATAAGCTCTCATGAAGTCTTGTTTCAAAATACCATTTTCTCCAAAATACAGACTTTGATTTCCCACTCCTGAGAAGAAATGTCTTCATATATTTTGCCAGTTTTACTATGACCTGGTCTTGTGTCCAGCCAGGCAGGAGTCCCTTTTTGTTTGAGGCCTGGAAGGCTTTATGATGACTCTTTTTCTACAGAGGTCTTTTTGACCTGTGCCTCCTAGCTCCAAACTAGTGAGCTCATTATTCAGTTTCCTTGAGTGATTGTAATCTCTTGTCAAACCAGCCCATCTGTTCAAGATAACTGACAGGACTACAGTGTTACTGCATGAACACATGCTCTTACTTAAGAACAGTGACTTGTCAGTTATTGCAATAATGGAGGACAAATGTTACTACCAGCGTTCCAGTGACTATTTCTAGGACTAATGTTAGCCTTTGTAGAGGAAGTATTCAAAAGCTGGGAAAAATCAAAGCAAATATAAGCAAATATCAAGTGAGGAAAAATTAAAAACATATTTCAGAACAACTGTCTAGCTGTTGTTGGCTCTGCTGTACCCTTCCCTTGTCTCTCTAGAAGCCAACTCCTTCTAATGTCTTGGTCAGTGGACTTGAGGCCCTTCCCTCAGTGCAGTTTTGCTCCCCTGAGTGGAACTTTCAGGACCACAGCTTCTGGGCAGCTCCTTTCTCTGCCTGAGGCTCCAAATGGAGTAGTGGCAGTTGGTACTGATTTTTCCTGAACTTGGTCTTACTTTCTTTTTTCTCCAGTGGAGGAGCTCTTCCTGTCATAGGTGTTAAGATTTGGATGGGGAGGTGTCAGGGAGAGAGCTGCACCTATAGGAGCTAAGGGATAAAGAAGCAGAGAGAGCTTGTAGGAAGAGAAGATGGGAGAGAAGAAGAGAGACCAGAAAGGGCCAAAAAAGGGAAAAAGGGGCACTTTCTTTTGAGATAACAGTATGGGGCAATAGCATTACAACTGGCTTTTCAGGACTTAAAGCAAGGCATGTAATACTGGATTGCCAGGACGCACAAAACTGAACTTGGGAGAAAGAGTCTGCTATCAGAGCGCGATGTTGGAGTAACATTGATTATTTCTAGGGTTTTATGTGTCAGGCCCCAGTTAGGTGCTCTAAATATCCCATCTGTTACAATAACAATGACCTTTCCAAATGGGTCCTTTGATGTGGCATGGCCATCAGAAATTTAAGGCTTCCTTTCCTGTTTCTCTTAGCTTTCTATTTGATCAGATAGGTGAGCACATATCTGTAGTAGACTAAATGCCTAGAATGCCAGCCTTTGCTGAAGGAATTGCCCAAAAGCCAAGAAAAGTCAATGTAAATAAACTTTAAGCAAATTTCAAGTGGGAAAAATTATTTCAGAACACTCATCTGGCTGCTGTTGACTGTACTGTATGGTTCTCTCTGCCTATGTCTTCCTGGAAGCTTCTTCCTTCTGATGTTTGGATATCATCCTGTTGACCCTCTTTCCATGGAAGTCCTTGTGACCTGTGCCTACTTAGCCCAAACTAGAACACTTTTTAATCAGCCACTTTGAATGATTACAATCCCTCATCTCTCCAGGACATCTGTTAGAAGTAGCTGATAGGACCTCAGTGTCACTGCATAAGTGACATCCCCTTATGCACTGAAACTTTAGATGTATATATGTATTAGTTTCCTTTGGCTGCTGTAACAAATTATTGAAAATTTAGTAGATTTAAAAGACTTTGGATTTATTTTCTTACTGATCTGGAAGGCAGATGTCCAAAATGGGTCTGGTTGGGCTCAAATCAAGGTACCTTGAGCTCTGGGTTTCTTCTGGGGACACTAGAGGAGACCTCTTTCTTTGCCTTTTCTTATTTCTAGAGGCTTCTCACACTGCCTGGCTTATGGTTCCTTTCCATATTCTCCCATGGCATCACTCCGATACTGATTCTTCTTCCTTTTATCCGTACTTAAGGGATCCTTGTAATTACATTGGGCCCTCTGGATAATACAGTATAATCTTTCCATTTTGGAGTCATCTGGTTAACAACTTTAATTCCTTATACAAATTAATCCTCCCTTGCATTGCAGTATAACATATTAATGGATTGTAGGGATCAGGACGTGGGTATCTTTGGGGCACAGTGTGTGATTCTACCTGCTGCATTATATTACATGGTGAAAGCAGCTTTGCAGGTATAATTAAGATTATGGAATTTGCAATCAAGAAAGTATCTTGGATCACCTACGTGGACCCAACTGAATGACATGACCCTAAAAGAAACACATTGGTTGGAGTCAGAGAGATATGGCAGAAGGGAAGCTGTTAAGTGACAAACATGTTTCTGATTCAATTTGCATAATCCTGCTGGATTACTGTCTCTGAATTTGTCTTTATTTCATCTCTAGTTGCCTAGTACTTATAGCAGGACTTGGCTCTCTTTTTCTTCTTGCAAGTCCAAAGTCCATGTTCACAATCCAGGAACCAGGTGCTCATTTTTCCCATTTTGGGTCTTATACCTAACATTAGCTAGTTTCCTGTTGAGTTTCTTTGGTGTCTCCAAGGTTTTAGGTTCTTCCAGCATTCCTGTCCTTGATTGCTTGTCTTGCTTCAATATCTCTTATCTCTCTTCTTCATCCAAAGTTAATTATAAGTCCTTGAAGTACTGGCAGCTGTGCTCAATGTGCAGATTTCTTCTGTAGCTTTTAGAATCTTTCACATGCACTGTTCAACTTCTTTATTAGGTATCAAACATTACTTTTTGGGAACTTTTTATATATTATTTAGCCTTCCAGGGTAGATGCCTTTTGAGAGTGAAGACACATTTGTGAATTATCCAACACATTGCATTGTAGTTAATTATCAATAAATGTTGCTGATTGGCTGATGAAAGTGGTCCTGTAAAAACAAATGGAATACATACTTGGCAGTGGACACTTCCTCTGTGTATGGTAATCATCCCAAATGCAGCATTGTGCCTACTCTTGGTTATGTGGATTTAAAGACTCTCTGTCTCTGTACTTCCTTTCTTCAACTTGGTTTTCATTTCCATCACCCCACACCCACCCTGTCCATGTACCTCTAGAATTAAGGGATTCCTTGCTCTTCTGATAGTACTCCAGCTGGCCTTTACTCTTGGAAAATTCCGTGTTACAGAATTTTTGTAATTCTCATCCTGGGGCTTGCTCTGCACCTCTAAAATCTCTCATTCCAATTTTTAACAATTAATCTTAGAATAATTCATATCGTATTATAAAAAGTTACGCATAGTTTTAACCATTCTGTTTTTTAAATTATGTCACAAAATTAAGCTAAGGAATTACAGTTTATGAAGAAATCCACCGCCTTCTCTTTTTTTGCCTTCTCTGATAGTAAGAGTATCTTGGCACTTTCCATTTGACCAGTTACAGCTCAGCTTTATTAATAAATGGAACACACATTTCTTTTAGTGGCCATGTGATGATATTGAGAAGCAGACCTAAACAGATCCTCCATTTCAATTCAGACCAATTTTCTGTTGCTTTAGCTTATACATACTTTATTTATTTATTTATTTACATTATTGTTGTGCTAGGTGGGGGTACATGATGAATATTCACAAAGGTTCTTACAATGTATCAAAATATCATGCTTGAATTCACCCCCTGTGCTGCTCTCTTTCATTTTCCCCATTCCTGGAACAGTTTCAACAGGTACCATTTTTGCATTTACTTTATATTTCACATACTTTATTTAGCAGCTTCTTTCCTATAAGTGTGAGTTACATGTGCACATACACATATATGTATAAGATACGTATGCAAATTTATGTTTTTGGAGGAGTGAAAATGGGTGGTTGGATGAGGGAGAAGAGCATTGAGAGTTAACTTCCTACCTGGGTGTGGTGGTACATGCTGGGAATCTCAGGTACTTGGGAACTGGAAGCAGGAGGATTAAGAGTTCTAGACGAGTCCAAGCAAAGCTACGAAGACCCTATCTCAAAAACAAAACACAAACAAGAAGGATAGGGACATGGCTGAGGTGGTAAGCACTTGCCTAGCAAGCGTAAAGCTGTAAATTCAATCCCCAGCACTGCAATCAATCAGTCAATAAGCAAATATAAAAATAAAAATGAAAAAGAGTTCTAATTTCTGTCTCTCCATATATACATGGTTGAGGAAACATACATTATAAAAACCTCATTATGAGAGGGAATTGACCAAAGTTTGGGAATTTCTGCATGGTTGAGAGCAGACATCTCTACAGTAGCACTCCAACTGGCTCCAAAGCCACACAAATTTGGGATTATTTCTGATCTTGCTACTTTATCAGTGAGAGACCTACCCATAGTTCCCAAGCTGTAAAATGGAGCTAATAACACTTGCCTTCAATGGTTAGAGAGAGTATAAGTTGAATGCTTGCCACCTGGCAAGTAGTAAGCAAGTGACAGGCATTGTGTCTGTGTGATCTCGATGAGACATGTGCATGTGATGATATATCTTAGGCCGAGCTCATGTACAAAGGAATCTGCTTCAGGGAAGACAGGGTCATTTTATTATTAAAATTACCATCACAGGTCAAATGTGGGACTTGGATAAATTCCCTATACACCCGAGGGATGGGTTGAGTCTGAAGTCTTTGGATTAGGGGCTGTGTGTTGTACTTGAACCAGATCTTGCGTGCTTGTGGTTGGCTGCATTGGCTTCACTGGTTGTTGGTGGACTAAGAGTGTTTGTGTAGTCCCAGTAGCCTTCTGATCCAGTTTCTAGGTTCAGGTGTGTGTTGAATCTTGTTTCTGGTCCTTGGTGCTTGAGCTTCCACTGGACCCCTTCCTGCGGTGAGAACTCAGAACCTGGCATGGTATGAGTTCCCTTTTGCTAGGTTGTCCTGTGTTATTGAGGTAAGAGAAGTTTACTGATTTCCATGATTATCTTTTGAGGAGATATTGAGAGTTTTCAGTTCAATAAACAATATTAAGTATTACATGAAAGAAAGAAAAACAAAGAAATGAGTAGTATACTTCATATACTTTATATTGCATAAATATGTATATATATGCAAACACATTATATATTAGCAAGAAGATATATATCCAATAAACATAATATATGTAAAATACACTCCTTCAGAAGTTGAAGTGTACTGTAGCTTGAAAAATAGACTGTGATTTGATATAAAAAATGAAAAATAAAATACTTTTTTATCCCCTATAACTCAGACAAACCTTCACAAGCAAATATTACCAGAGCCCCAAAGGCAGCAATAAATTCCTCTGGCTGATTTAAATCCCATTAGGGTCCAAGCTTGTGAAACAGTGAAATTGTAGATCTGACAAACCAAAGGACTTAAAGGGGCTTTATACCAAAGTGGCTTATAGAAGTTATTCACAGAAAAACTTCCAATTGTAACAGAGATAAACAAGCTTTGGATCTGAGTGGTGTCTAATCCAAATGTGCAATAAAGGCCAAGACGGGTTCATATTGCAAAACACAGGACTTAGTAAAGAATTTCAGCATTTTAAATCCTAGTGGTTTCTGCTTTGCTGGCCAAGGTTCATTATTGTTCCCTCCCTGTTTTCCTCCCTCCCTTCCTTTCTTCTTTCTTTCCATCCTTCCTTCTTCTGTCTTCTTCCTTCCTTCCTTCCCTTCTTTTCTTCTCTCCCTCTGTGCCTCTCTCCCTTCTACCCCCTCCCCCCGTTTCTCTCATTGGCAGAGAACAATACGATACCTGTGGTGGGCACCAAATTACAATTCCAGATAATTTACCCATGGGTATATCTAAACTGTCCTTGACAATGTATAGCAAGAATTGCTCTTCTTTAGACTGGCATTCTTTCTCAGGCCAAAGTTCAATGGTGCAATTAGAGAATTGTATAAGCAATGAATTAAAATGTCAGAAAAATACCAAATCAGGCATTTGTTTTACTTCATAAAGTCTTAGCAGAACTTTCTCCCGGCATACTCTGTGCCTTTATAAAAGTCTTAATATATACCACATGTGTAAATATAAGAGCTAAATAAAACTTAATATATCACCTGAGTCAAGTTATTGAGTAAAACATCTGCTTTAAGCCCACTTCAGATGTGTTCTTTGTAGAATCTCACATCACGATGTAGGGAGCATGAAGCAAAGAGAGCTTCTTGGTTTGGACATTTTGAAGATGAAACCTCACTCCACCAGGAAGGAGGCACATATGGGGAAGTCAGGCGGGAGATAAGAGCCTGACATTTGAAAGCCCGTGGATAAATTAATTTGAGTTGTCTGTATGGTACAACATTTTGATTGAGGGAAACCTATATAACAATTCATTTTTCAGCATTAATTGGTCATTTAAACATTCCCTTTGTTTGGAACAAGGCAACAACAACCTCATAAGTTGGGGTAAAAATAAACATGACACATAGCTTCAGCAACTGGAGGCCTTGGTGGCTTCAAGGTTAGCTTGTTGGCTGACTCCCAGAGAAGGTGGGACTGTAGGAGAAAGTACGATCTGTTGCGCAAAGCCTACTTGTTTTTATTGCTGGTCATTTATTAATTTATTTTCAAATTGTTATTCAGCTCTCACCATGAACACAGTTTTTACTAAATGTATGAACCTAGTGATGGCCCCAGGTTATCTTGATGACATTGGGTTAGGGTGAAAAGCAAACTCATCAGACTATGTGCTCATGATTCCATTTTGATGAGCCTCCACATTTTTGCCTGCTGGGGGGCTGGTTTGTCTTTGTGAGAAAGTGTGTTTCTCACCCAAGTAATGTCAAAGAGCAATAAGGGTTTGTAAGGAGAACTGTATTTTTCCCAGGCTTTAAAACTCCTGTTTTACTTACATGAATGGTATTTCCTGTGGTGGGATTTTAGATACCAATAAATGCTACTTGTGTGCATAAAGGAGTCTTTCCATTAACTTCTAAGATCATTTCAGGAAAGCAACTTACCAATGTGGTTTTAGCAGATCCATTTTTACTTAAATCTGAAAGAGTGTGAAATTCTTTATCCATATGTACGTTTGGATGTGTAGGAATTTTACATATATTTACACAAGAATAAATTATTTCTCCAAGAATAATTTTAGAACAGAAAACTTATGCAAACACTTATACTCAGATACTTACTAAACCCTTCAGTACATTGCTATTTAACCTATAATTTCTCAACGTGCTTAAAAATATATTTATACATTTGTAAGATAATGCATACATACAAATTAAATAGTATGTGTAAAATTTAGTCAGACTCCTTTGATATTACATCATCTGCTTAAATACACGTAGCCATTGGCACGAAAGTAAATATACCTTTAAATTGTTACCAGCGGTTGGATTGTTCTGGATTTAATGATTCTGGTGACCTGCATTATATTAGGTCTTAGACTACTTAGTTGATGGAACCTCTCCATTGTGGATTAACATTTCTAACAGGAATGTAACTACACCTAATAAAAACCTTTTAATAGTGACCTCAATAGGGATACAAATTCTCATGTAACAAAAAGTGTACAGATTGGTTTGGTTAGCTTCTGCAATCAAAATGGTCTATTCTGTCGCATTTGGTGTGTGGACTTTCATCCTCATGCATTTGTCATTTGGGACAAGACAGCTGCTGCAGCTCCAGTTAAAATATGTTTAAGGTAAAGTAGGGATAAGCTGCAATATTTTATATGAGGGAAATTAGTTTCCAAGGCATCTCTAGTAGAGTTGTTTGCATTCTGCTGTCCTGTTTATATCCTGTTGGTTAGAATTATACAGCAAGACTACCAAGCTTTGTTAGCATTATGAATCTCTGAAGAGGAAGGCTGAGATCAGGGGGAATGGATAACTGTTGTCATAGTAAGTTGTGCTTGCTGCTTATTGACCTGCCATCAGTGAAAATGCAGATGTGCGTAGGATTAAGTAGTTTGACTCAATGTTGTGATGATGAAAATATTCAGTAATCTTCACTGTCCGTATGGTGGTACTGACCACAAGTTGCTATTGTGACTGAAGAACTAATTTTTGAATTATCTTTAAATTTAATGTGTTTAAATGTATGCCAAGGTGAATGGCTGTCATTTTGAGCCACACAACTGACCACTTATTTGAATAATTTTGGTTTGGAAGGATAAGTCCTTCTGTATTTAAATTGTGTGTTTTCTCTGGAAAACAATTTGGAGGCTACTTAAAAAGCTGGACATTGATCTACCATTTGATCCAGCAATACCACTCTTGGGGATATACCCAAAAGACTGTTACTCCAGAGGCACCTGCACACCCATGTTTATTGCAGCACTATTCACAATAGCCAAGTTATGGAAACAGCCAAGATGCCCCAGCACTGACAAATGGATTAAGAAAATGTGGTATCTATACACAATGGAATTTTATGCAGCCATGAAGAAGAACGAAATGTTATCATTCGCTGGTAAATGGATGGAATTGGAGAACATCATTCTGAGTGAGGTTAGCCTGGCTCAAAAAACCAAAAATCGTATGTTCTCCCTCATATGTGGACATTAGATCAAGGGCAAACACAACAAGGGGATTGGACTTTGAGCACATGATAAAAGCGAGAGCACACAAGGGAGGGGTGAGGATAGGTAAGACACCCAAAAAACTAGATAGCATTTGTTGCCCTTAATGCAGAGAAACTAAAGCAGATACCTTAAAGCAACTGAGGCCAATAGGAAAAGGGGAACAGGTACTAGAGAAAAGGTTAGATGAAAAAGAATTAACCTAGAAGGTAACACCCACGCACAGGAAATCAATGTGAGTCAATGCCCTGTATAGCTATCCTTATCTCAACCAGCAAAAACCCTTGTTCCTTCCTATTATTGCTTATACTCTCTCTACAACAAAATTAGATAAAGGGCAAAATAGTTTCTGCTGGGTATTGAGGTGAGTGGAGGGGGGGGCGGAGTGGGTGGTAAGGGAGGGGGTGGGGGCAGGGGGGAGAAATGAATCAAGCCTTGTATGCACATATGAATAATAAAAGAAAAATGAAAAAAAAATTGTGCGTTTTTTTTTTTTTTTTTGGCGGGACTAAGGTTTGAACTAAGGGTTTTGCACTTGCAAAAGCAGGTACTGTACTGCTTGAGCTGTGCCCCCAGTCCCTTCTGTTCTGGCTATTTTGGAGGTGGGGTCTTGTGAACTATTTGCCCAGGCTAGCCTTGAACTGTAATCCTTCATATTTCAGCACCCAGCTAAATTGTGTTTTTTCATAAACAATACAAATTTCAGAATGGTATTTCTTCCTGTATATGTTTTAGTTTGCATTTCTTTGTTTTTCATTTACATAGTCAACCTGAAGATCAATTTCTCAGCCCAAGAACAGATTTCTTTGAAAGAGCATTTCTATTCTGGAAATTGCTCTTTGATAGTTAGCAAAATTTTTTAAAAAGCCACACCCCATTTTCTTCCATGGCAATATTTCAGTGCTATTACAGTGACAATGGAGCAAATTGATCCTTTAAAGGTTCATTCCAGCAGTTTCCCTCCTCCCTCTGTTGTTGTAACAACTGCCAGTGCATTTTTCACCCATGAAATGGTCCCAGCCTCTGAAATATGTGAGTTTATTTTGGATTTAACTTTATTCTTGGCTAGTTTCATGAGAAAGAAACATCTGAGAAGACCAGAGAACTTTCAGTACTGAGAGACTCTTCAAGGCTCTGATTTCCTTGAACACTTGGGTGGTGGCGAACATTCTGGCAATGCTCTTTGGCCAGAGCTCTGAGACAGAATGAACGTGGCCAGCTGCAAGAGTACAAACTTCAGATGTACTAATGGGAAACATCACTAATCACAGCTTGGAGGTGGAGCCTCTTGGGTGGTGTCACCCCATACTAAGTTTGGGCAGGAGAAATGACAGCAAGTCAGTTCAGCATCCAAATTGGAATGCTCACCTGATGTTTAAGTTCCTCAATGTATTCCTTGCTTTATATGATAGTTCAGAGAAAATGCAATAAAATTTGCTAACGGGAAATTCTATACCTTTAAAGCAACTATTAAACTAATTATACAAGGTTAGAAAGTGTGTGAGAAGCGCTTCCTCTTTAGCCATGGTACAGGCCTGTGTGGGATAAGAACATTGCATATAGCTGTACCTCGGTATCCATTGGGGGTCTGCTCTAGGAGCCCCCATGGATACCAAAATCCACAGATGCTCAAGTGTTCTCTATAAAATGCTATAGGTTTTGCATATAACCTGCAAACATTGATGATGTACTTTCCATCACTTCTAGATTATTTAAAATACCTAATACAATGCAAATAGCTGTTGTATTATTTAGGGAACAATGACAAGAAGAAGAGTTTGCATATGTTCAGTACACATGCAACCATCACAGGTAACACACAAACAAGATACAAGACACATAGTGCTCAAAGACACATGGTTACATAAGGGCAGGTCCACATGTCACTTCATTTATGTGGATACTGTGTAGTGTGTGGCCTGCAGCAGATGCAAGTTTTACTTTTTTAGGAGCTTTCTAGACTTTTAAAAACATTTTCACCTGTGGTTGGTCGAATCCAAGGAACCCATGAATATATAAGGTTGACTGTACTAATACAAAAACTAATAAGGTTTGTATCAGCATTCTGGCTAAAAACATAAGATATACACAAAAGACTAATTTTGAATGGACTTCAGAATGTTCGCTACACACCACCTTCGATGGGATTGAAGGTATCAGAAGGAGATAATGACATGCCAAAGGCCACCATCAGTGGGAAACTTTGATGGCCTCCAGTCTTAAAAGGCCCAGTCTAGGAAGTCTGGTCTAGGAAGAGAGGCCTCTGATCAGGAAATATGTCGCTGGGTGCAAGAGAGTAGCCACTACAAAAACCCTAACCCTGGAAGAAGGACAGGATAACAAATAATACCTTTCTGTCTTTCTCCAGTTGCTTCTTTTTTTCCTTTCCACCCATTTCCTGACCTCTCTCAGAAGCCTGAGGGCAAGTGAAGAGTGCAGTATGCAGGGGTGGAGAGTGACTTTTGAAGGCCAAGGAGGGTGACCATCACCACGTTGTTGTGTGTCCAGGCTGGAAACGCTTCCACACGTCCCATACTCAGCAAGTCTCCATTTTATTAATGGGAAGACAAGCTCAGGGAAGCTGTGCATGTTTATCCAAAGCTGATCAATTCCAAATCCAATAGCCTCAATCTCTTTAGACTCCTGTGTCCAAGCTCTTAACTTCCATGCCATGAGGACAGGGACATGTATCAGAAGGTGAAGGAACATGGAAACCAAACCTTGTTGTAATAATTGTGATCATAACCTTGGGAAAAATATCCCTTCCCTATACCTCACGGACATTATCCTCCTGAAGTCTCATATTATTCTTGGGAGTTAGGAAAATATCAAGGGCTCAGGCTAAATGATTTGCTACAAAGCAGTACCTCAGAGCTGGCATTTAAATGCAGGGTTTTGATTCTGAATCCAATGGTCAGTCAAGTATACTACATTGCTAATTAGAAAGTGTTGGCAACAGGAAAATATAGTTTTTACGCCAAAAATTGAAATATAGTAGAAAACCAAAACTATGTTACAGAGAGATTCTGCCTAAATGTTAATCATTTCTTTACCTTATGGTTCACTGTTTTTAATTTTACCTATTTTGAAGAGCCCACAGTGATAGTTCATTGTAAAAGATGGGAATAAATAATGTATGAATAAAAAAACAAGAGGAAATCTTTGAAAGAGTGGTGGTAATTTCCAAAAAAGTTAGATAAGGTACAGAGTTAGATACAGATGCTTAATTTATGGAGACAATCAGGAGATTATGCAAAGGAGGCAGTTGTATTGTTGGGTTTTGTGCTTCCTGAAGCCAGGCACAATGGAGAGGCTTACAAAGGGAAGGGTATCTCTTCCAAGACTCAGCACAGCCTGGGGTTGAAGGTCACTCCTGACTTTATCGATAAGAAAACCAAGGTCCAGAAATCTGCCAATGCCCACATGGTAGACAATGGTGCAGCCCAGTCGGAGCCTCCATTGCTCTGACGTTACATCCAGTACAGCTGACCACCCTGGGTCTTGGAATTGTTTTCATCTTGACTATTAGAATATCATGAAGGAAGAAATTAGAAGTTTCTTTATAGAAGACTTGTTAGATTTCTATAAAATGAATGATAATGTAGTACAAAGCAAATAGTAAAACAGATCAAGAAAATATTTGCATCAAATATGATAGTCAAAGTTTTAAATTTTATCACAAATATTTTAACCAATGCATAGGACACACCGTGTTGGCAAATGGACAAGGGGATTGAATAAATATTCACTTGAAAAAATCCAGTTATTAACAATAAAAGAAATGCAAATTAAAATAATAATGAAATAGCATTTTAGAGATTTTTAAATGAACGATAATAGGTTTTTAAAAATTGTTTAGGCCAGTGCTAGGGAAATTTCAAAATCCTTGGTGTGGTGACTGTGGAATTTGTACAGCCTCTTTGGAAAAGCAAGTTGGCAACAATTATAAAGACTTACGACATTTCCACACACTTTGACTCAGCAGTCCCTCTCCGGGGAATTTATCCTGAGGCAATTATTAAAATGACGACGGCCATGTGTAAGAGAATGTTTATTGCAGTAATATTTGCAATAGAAAAAGATTGGAAGCCACTAAAAGATCCTGTGACAGCGAAGTGACTCCATAAATTGTGGCTCTCTGAGTATTAGGATTCTCTAGAGAAACACAATAATTTTTTGTGTATGCATAAGGAGAGAGAAAGGGAGCGAGAAGGAAGGGAGGTGAGAAGGAAGGGAAGAGAGAGGGAGAGGAAGACTTCTTTTGAAAAAGTGTTTGGATGTACTTGAGGTTGAACTCAGGGCCTCACGCTTGTGAGGTATGCACTATGCCACCTGAGTCTTGCCTCAAGCCCTTTTGGCTTTGGTCACTTTTGAGATAAGGTCTCATGTTTATGCCTGGGCAGGCCTGGACCACGTTCCTGCTGTTTACATCCTGCATAGCTGGGATGACAGGTGCATGCCATCACGGCCAGCTTTTTATTGGTTGAGATGCAGTCTGGTTAACTTTTTTGCCCAACTGGCCTTGAACCGAGATTCTCCTGATTTCTGCCTTCTGGTGAGTTGAGCTACTGTGCCTGGCCAAGACTTATTGTAGGGAATTAATTCATATGACCATGAAGAATGAAAAGTCCAGATCCAGGAGAGCTAATGGTGCTGATTTCAGTGGATCCCAGTTTAAAGTCAGGAGAAAATGGATGTCCACCTTGAAGACCTCAAGGGGAGGGAGTAATTCTTTCTCACTCTGTCTTGCATTACAGTAAGGCCTTTAACACATTGGATGACACTCACTCTGGGGAGATAATCAGCTTTATGCAGTTTACTAACTCGGATGTTAATCTCATTCAGAAAGACATACCCAGACATACCCTGGCAGAATGTCTGACCAAATATCGGGGCACCCTGTAACTCAATCAAGTTGACCCATGAAATCAAACCATCACAGCCTTCATAGCTATGAAATTAATCATGAAAGCCATAGAGTAATATAGGAATATTAATGATGTTAATTGAAAAAGTAAAATTTATAATTGTACTATATATTTAAATACAAAAATTCTACATGTGGATTAGCGTGAGGACTAAATACAGAAAAATAAGAATACTGGATAAAATGGGACGAGAGAGGTTAGTGGCTCGTTTCAGGCCTGTGTGCGTGTGAAATGTTTGTGGCCTATTGCAGTTCTGGGTGTGTGGAGGGGAGTATCCTATGATCTGGCTGAATAGGTAAGTTGGAGACAAGTGAGGACAAGCTCCAGATATAAACCTAACATGTTTGAAGTTTGTCTATAGAGGCATTGGAAAGTGATTGAAGATGTCATAATTGAATTTATATTTGGAAAATTCTGATCACCTTGAGAGCTTTTCAGTGGAAGGGAGCACCCAGGAGCCTTTATTATGGTGGAGGGAGCATGTAGTAAGAGCTGCCACAAGGCATGGTAGTGTGGGGATGGAGAGGAGAAGAGTGACCTGAGAGAAATGTTGGTGTGGATCCCCATTATTTGGTGAGTGCTCAGATGTGGGAATGGGCAAGAGGGAGGAGACAAAGAGGTTGCCGTGCTCTTTACTTGGGTGCAGGTGCTGTTAAGAGGAGTGGGAGGAGAAGCAAGATGTTGTGCTCCATTTTGGATGTGCTGGGGACCAGGTTGCTATGAGGTTGGTGAGCATAGTTGAAGTTGGAAGAGTGAGGGATGTCCAGGTAAGTGTATCATCTCTGAAGAAGATGACAGAAAGAAGAACCCTGGGAAAGCCTAAGGTTTACAGATGGAAGGGGGCAGTGATGAAGCAGTTAGAGAAGGAATTATTGGAGGTAGATATGGCAAAACAAGGAGACAATCTCAGGAAGGGAGTATTGACATGGTGGCATGCACCTGTAATCCCAGCACTTGAGAAGTTGAGGTAAGAGAATTGTGAGTTTCAGACCATCCTGGACTATGTAGTGAGACCCAGTCTAACAAAGGAAAACACAACCCAAAACAAGAAGAAAAAAGAAGAATGGAGTAGAAGTGGAGGTGAACAGGGCTGTGGATCCAGAAGCTGAATTCTCATTGAAATTCTTTGGTTAGGCCACTGTACCATGGACAGTACAGGTTATAGTGGAGTGTGGCCTAGGTACAGAGTGGTATAGAAACTAGAGATTGCATGAGAACCTACAGGGAGGTATTGAGGTAGATGTAAGGCTCATAAGTACTGAAGACTTTCAGAGGCTCAAAAATAAGAGTTATCAGCTGTCACTTTGGTTGAGACTTAGGGTTATGTCAAACTTTTACTGCACAAGTCAGAAAAGTCCAGGGCAAACTTGGACGAGCTGGTCATTCTATTCAAAAATATGTAGTCTAAAATATATGTTCTCAAAGACAGATTCAAGACAACGGAGGCCAGCAGATGCATGTACATGATGTAGTTACATAGCAGTACAGGGAGCAAGTGTAAACTGAGCTGCCAACTTAGTAGGACAGGGAGTTTGGGAATATCTTTGAAAATATTTTTGGGTTGAAGCAATCTGGTGAAATTTTGGGGAAAATAAGCTTAGATTTTATTTTATAAACTTTATTTTAGCTAAAAAAACCAAGACAGAATAGCACAGTAAAATCATAGCAAGTAAAACACTGGTGTAAACATTGACAGCTTAGAGCTAAATAGCTTCCTTATTGAGTTTTCCAATTACTATTTTATTTATTTAGTTTTAATTTTACACCCAGGGGAATAAAACCCTATAACAACACCTCATTAATTTGCACTAGTAGGGAAGTTTAGTGCTATTTGATACATGAAAATGGTCAATTTAAAGACATACAATGATAATAAACCCATGGTTCTAGAAAAGACCCAAGTCATGTGGTGAGGCCTGGTGAAATTCAGAGATGGTACCTGCTTGTTTGCCAGGCTGGGTCCTGAACATTGCCATCTCCTGGGTGTTGGAGCCCCCAGGCCCTGTCCAATTCCCTGACATAGGCTCCCAAATGCATTGCTTTTTGTTCACTGGAGAGCAGGGTCCATCAGTCCTGGTGGCCAACCTGTGTGGTCTGGGCCCACTTCTGACTCTCTGTGGCTCAGTGTTTGTGAATTAAGAATGTCCCTGAGCCTGGGGCTCTGTCACCTGGCTGCTTGCCACTTGCTAGTTCTAGACAAGTCACCCAGCCTTCTGTACCTCTGCTCCTCTGTAGAAAAGATTGAATAGCATCACAGGGTTTAGTTGGATATATATCTGGAGTGTTTAGCACTGCATGCGCCCACATTTTTATTATCGTTAGTCTGTTCCTGACACGTATTGGTGATGTGACCTTGGACAAGTTTCCTTCCCTCCATTTCTGAACTGGATGATCCCTGGATTCCATTTACCTTTACCATTCACTGAAGTCTGAACTGATCCTTAATCAATGCGTGTCATTTTGTGGTTTGACAGACTGCCTTCAATAGAAAGTTTCCATTTAACAACTCTAGAACTTTGAAAGTGAAAATTTAGTTGAGGAAGAAGGGCTTTGAGGATTACTATAAAGAAGAGAGGTTGGGTGACAATAAGTTAACTTGGCTCTGCAGATCCATGCAGGTTTCTTTGAGCAAATCAATAAACTGGGCAAATTGTAGCTTGTTTGCTTACATCCCTGCTCCCCATCTTTCCCTTTGTTACTGTAGTTTCTTTTCTCCCATTCTTCAAATGGGCCTGTGCCTTTGGGCCTTGGCCACCTGTCTACTCCTCCTTTCTTCCCTGAGTCCCAGGGCAACAAATCTGTCCTCTGAATGTCAAATCTGCTTCCAGGCTGTGCTCATCCCCTTTCTCTCAAGCACTGGACATCCTGTTTGCCTACTTACCTGTCCTCTGAGACCTGTGGTTCCATTCTTTCTTGGGTAGCATTTCTGTCTCCAGGCAATTGCTTATCTTGATCTTGCCCCCTACCCTGCATGTCCTGTTTCAGCTTGGTTCAATAATTGATTTCTGTAGATGTGAAGCAAGAGTTACCTTGTGATTACAACTTGTACCACATAACAATGGGCATAGGATGCGTGGGAGTAAGGAATAGGAAAACAGGTAGAGAGTGTCAGCGATTTTATTTTATTTATTTACTTTATTGACCTTTTTTTTTTTATTGTTGTTGTACTAGGCATACATTTTAGTATTTACCAAAGTTTTTATACTATATCATAGTTGAATTCACCCTCTCCATCATTTTCCTTTGTCCCCCCCATCCACCATCAGTGATTTGAAATGATTTTATTGCCATTTATTTTTACTCAGGAAACAAAATTGTGGAGCATTTCAGTTCCAAGGATCAGAATTTTGTGAGTGCATCTACACAAGCCTGTATTGTGTGCATTTGTACTAATTCATGTTGACTTGTTTGCTTCTCAAGTCCCTGCTATATTGCAGACACTGGCTCAGGGCCCCTTTTGCCATGCTCTGAGCTAGAGGCGAAACCTGCCAATGAATGTGAGTGTCCATTCCTCCTATGTACTGCCGAAGTACATGGCCACCAGATGTGACAAAGGGACTGCAAGGCAAGGCATCACGTTTGCTGTTAGCTGTTTTACAAACCTGTCTTGTTGTTCAGCTGCCTAGGCACCTGCAATGAGGGCCTCAAGGCCAAGTTTTAAGGGCTTCACTTTCTAAGGACGTTTTGGCTTAAACGGGTGTCTGGCTGTCAGGAATGAAAAGAGATGGGTCACCGAGGGTAACTTCTTCTGTAGGAAGAACGATGTTCTCCATGCTGGCCCTTGATTGGCATTCAGTGACTTTCAAACCATGTTCAGAAGAGGTGATTCAGGTGCCACAAAAATGATTTGATTCTGATTTCCTCACTAAGAAACCATAATAATAAGGCAGTACAAATGGTCAGCTGTGCTAACGATTACATTTTGGCAGGCTGGTAAACTTCCAGGACATTGATTAGAGACCACAAGCACATGTTTAACTCCTCTGTTTTTTTCTGGTTTTATAATAAAATTTCTACTGCTATGTCTGTACATATTTGAACTTATGATAAAATGTGTTCTGATCAGAAGTTAGGTCCATACATTTTGTTTTTTGAATTCAAGTCTGTGTCTGTCCACGTGTAGAACCTTTTCCTGGGCATCTCATTGAGGCATGTTTGCCCATTCCGTTGAATGCTAGATTGTTCCAGGAGCACCTGCTTGGTCCATGGATTGCTCAGGGTCAAGTGTTTTTTCAAGAAGAGAGAAGCATGCTGTATTCTGGTATATTTGATTAAGTAAGCATTTAAAACTTTTTATAAGATTACCCCAAACATCACCAAAAGGTAAATGACACAGGGGAAAATGTATTGCAAAACATCTGACTTAACACGGGATCTGTTTTGTTAATAGCCAAAGCAATTTCACAGACAATATGAAGAAGACAAACAGCCCAGTAGAAATATGGGAAAGACTCAAATATTCACAGAGAGGAAGTATGCATTTACAAAAGAGCATCCAGAAAGATATTTAGCCTCATTTGACTAAAGAGCTGTAAAATGTAGCAATAGCAATAATATTCATTCAACAGCCTCTGCCACCACCTACCCAACTATCAGGCAGGTAGTGATTAAAAAGTAAGATAAAACCCGGTGCTGTTGAATAGTGGATAATAGGCACTTTCATACCTTGCTGTTATTGGTAGAAATGGAATTGCTATGGGAGCGTTTAGGTTATATGTGTCAAGAAAAAAAGGCATATTCTTTTTGACCCATTTTCCTTCTATAAATTTATTTCGTAGTTGCTTAAAGTATGTTTACTTCTCAGCAGTGCTTATCATAATAGTAATTTTAACATCCCATCTCCTAGAAACAAACTAAATATACATATATGATTGGTGAAACCATGGAACCATGATTTAAGATAACAGTATAGGTACTAAAGAAAAGACAGAAAAAGGGAGAAGGAGAGAGGGAAGAGAAATGCTGTAGAGAAAATAAGTAAGCTGTAAAACAGTACAAATGGTATGATCATATTTCCATATTTAAAAAAGAAAAAAAGGAAGGAAAAATTTTCTTGGGCTTACCAATGCATTGAAAATTTCTGGAAAGAGATGCAACAGAAAAATTAGAACAAAATAAAACAAAACAATAAACCTTGCTAATAGTGGTTGACTCTGGGGTTTGGCACTGAAATTTGGAAAAAAGGGAGGAATCACTGATATTTCACTATATGTTGTTCTATATTAAGTCAATTTCCTTTTTTACAATCATGTACAAACATCTGTAGTGAAAACAAATTAACAAAACACCCTTTCTTCTTTCTCCTTCATTCTCTAGTGTGTCCTAATCCTTCCCCATATTTGATTCTAGAATTCTGTTTTAAATTAAAATTTTTTTTTGAGATAGGATTTTGCTGTGTAGCCTGAGTTGGCCACAAACTTGAGCTCCTCAGCCTCAGCTTCCCAAGTTCTGGGGTTGTAGGCATATACCACCACACTTGACAATGTTTTTTAAAATTTAAATACTTAAAGATTTGTTTTGTAGTTGATCAAGACTTTCAATATCCTTTGGGTATATTTACTTCTTGAGAAGTAAGCACACTTGACTAACTGGCCCTGGATGCTTGCTCGGTTCTCAGCAGCAGGACAGGTCAGGGTGTAATAGCACCAAGCTTACTATCATAGGGGAATCCTATGACCTAGGTTTCAGTCAAGAGCAATGGTTATGAAAATAGACTGCCAGTTTTGTGACTTGGGCTTAAATCTTCACTCTACTACTTTCTGGAGATAGGTCATTGGACAGGTTACTTAGTCTTTTTTGGCCTCTGTTCTGTATCTATAGAGTGGGGCTATCAATACCAACCACACAGAATTGTGTGGTTGAAAAGTCATACCACTTATAAAACACATAGAATGGAGTCTGGGACTTGGTCCTAATTGCTTGTGTTTAAATCTTTTTTTATTTTCCATGGTACTGGGGTTGAGATCAGGCCCTTGCTCTTGCTAGGCAGGCACTCTTTAGCTTCATAGTCCTAATTATACCCAGTATTTCTGATCTGCTCCTTTATTTTTATAGGCATGTCCACTTCTTTTCCATGCTTCAGTTTCCTTCCTTATAATTGAAGAGAAATGACCAAGCTAAAATGGGAGATCTGTTATGATTTCTTCCATACTCTGTATTAAATCATACATGGATTAAGATTGTGTATAATTGTGATGTTTGGTAATGAATTTACTGGCATTTTTCTTTTTTTTTTAATCATGCATCTTTGAATAAGATGCTTAAATGAAGGCAACACATTTACATGATTTATATTATTTTTAAAGACAAAAATCATGTATGTCTGTACCCAGCAAATGTCACGTATTTGTTGTGTTAAGGACTGAGAATAGAAGGGAGATAAAATATTTATCTTGATGCCAGTGGGTGTATTACTAGTAGAATTTTGATGAAGTGGATCCCCATGAAATAGACTATCTGGTTAGCATGTTACTACCCAAGAAGTTGATTAGAGGAAGAATTGTAAGCAATTTATTATTCTTCAGGAGTTCTAGAGCCTGAGACATGGAAATTGCCCTTCTCTGTGTCGATACTTTCCCTGTCTTTCTGAGATCTAAATTGGTGACTTAGATCCTCTGAGTTTAGTTTCCCCAACTGGAAAAAGCCAGCCATTGATGGAGATGGATGGTGTAGACAAACGTATCACTTGAGAGAAATGAGATTCAAAATGATAGGAGATCTTAGTGAGGTTGAATGAGGCTGTGACTGCCTGGTGTCTCAGGCATGGAAGGGAGGGTGGAAGACACCCCTTCTGTGCTAGACCCACACTCCACTCACTTACTTCACTTAACTCTCAGATACTCTGCAAGTTAGCCTTTTACCCAGGAAAAATGCAGGCTTAGAGAGGTTGATTTATTTGCCCACACTTACAAAGTTACTAAGTCACAGAGCCTGAACAGGAGCTGAGGCTGACTTACTCCTTAACTCAGATGCTTTTCTCTCTTCCACTGCTCCTGGATTCATTTTATTTCTGAACCATGGAGTATATTCTTACTTCCTTCCCTGACGTCAGTAATCTGTTTTGTTGGTTACAAGGAGGGGTGGTTAGATTTAAGAGTGAGCTTGGAGAATGAGCTCAGGAGCTTGGGGTCATGGGGCAGCTATAGGATGAGTGTGTGCTTCATGGAGGGCCAACTGGGGTGCACAGGAGAAGAGAATGACTAGGATGTAGGGTGTAGGAATTCTTTATTCTGATTCTTTCTCTTTCACTTGCTTTGCTATGCTTTGGGGGTGAGTTACTACTGTTTAATTCCTTCCTGTGTAAAATGGCAGTAATATTACCTGTCTGGTAGGGTTTCTGCAATAAGTAAATGGTGAAAGCCTATAAGTGCTCAGCATAGTTTCTGGCAGGGTACTGGTCCTTTATCCTATCTATTAGACCCCCAGATGGCAGTCATGACCCCCAGATCCAGCCCTTGAAAACAAAATAAAACAAAACAAAACCTTTTACAGGGTGAGCAATAGTTTGCCTAGAATGTACAAGGCCCCAAGGTCTATCCCCAGCACCACAAAACAAAGAAACCTGTTAATCTCTTTTTATGGCCTATGTCTATTAGCATTTTTACCAAGCCACCTCAGCATGGAAATAACGGTGTAAAATAGGACATCAGAAGGCACTTGTCTGCATTTAGTTCCCCTTTCCAGCTCCAGATAGAGCATGAGAGAGAGAGAGAGAGACCTCAGACTTGTCCCTATTTCTCAGCGACATTCTTGTAGAGTTTCCTCTTCCCCTTTCCCGCTGTACAGAATTCTGGGCTGTGTTTCTTTTGACAGAGAAAGAAAAATAGAGAAATTATACGACATGTGACAGCTATAACATCTTTCTGTGATGGATTGCCACTTCATCTCCAGGTGAACTCTAAAAAGTACTTTGAAAGGGAATTATAAATTTTTTCCAAAGAAACTGTTGGGCACCAGATTCAAGGGCATTGAGGACGATTCTATTTTCAACATAACTTAGGAAGTACAACATTGTAGGAAAAAACTTGTATTTTATAAAACTCTCAGCCAGCTATTTTTTTCTCTATTTTCCCCCAGAAAAATGCTCATTCCACGAACAGAGGTTGTTATAAAGACCTTACTTTAGAAACAAACTGAGTGGGTCTGGATTTGTTACATGTTAAACTAGTCTGATACATTCTATATTTGTGAAACTGTAAACATTAAAACTGATTCCAGAAGACTGAGTTGGAGACCCACTAACATTCTTATTCATTAGAGAACTCTGCATTTATTTCAGAATTGTGCCCAACCTCAAGTTGAATAAGAAATCCAGTCAACTTGAACATACAGTTTTCTTAAAATTCTGACTAACCCAAATTTGCTAATTGTGTTTCACATTTAGCTGCACGCTGCTGTTAGAAGGTTTGTAGAAGGCTGTAGTCTGATGCTCTCTTTCAGGAAAGTTACTTTTCTGACAACCTCATTCATGCAAAACATCCCCAGGGTCTGGCTAGAAACAGGTAAGAAAGTCCTATGGTACCAGAATGTGTGTCACAAGTCCTTGCATCATGTTCTGCAGAAGAGAGAGTTCAGGAAGTATATTGAAACATAGACTTTGTAGCTAAGGGTAGAGAATCATACACTTCTCAATAAGGTATGAAAGGGTTTCTCCACTGAAACCCAGTAGCATAATTTACGTGCACATGGGTGATGATCATGTCCTAGTAACAGCATACACTCCATTAGGAAAACTGCAAATAGCAAAGATTTTTCATACATTGCAGGCAAAATTTAGCATTTGGAGAGGTCAACTGTGTTTTTAGACTATTGTCTCCAGCAGCGTGTCTGTCTGTAAATATGTTAAATGAAAAATGATGAAGAACAAAGGAAGATAGACACTGGATTACATAGAGTGCCTCATTGCTCAGCAACTTGGATACAAGTGTTACTGTAGTTTTGAATTTAGCTCTCTGATGTATGGATAATTTATTTCCTCCAAGCCAGTCTCCATATTTACTAGCAGATTTCTTTGTATGATTTGTTTCATGAAGTGATTTCACTGTCCCCCTAATCTCCTCTCACTTTTGAGGCGGGAATAATTCATCACCACAATAAATATATTTTCATTATAAAGCAGCTTTATTTGTAAAGAGGTTTTAGGAAATGCTAGTTAATGTAATTTTCAGCAACAGCTATCTACAGCAACAGAAAGCTTGATTGAATTTTAATTAAAGTATACTTAATTAAATCCTGTTGGGTGAGAGTAAATGGAAAAAGTGATTAACCCTCCTTAACTGTTCTCACCACATCTTCACTAAGCTTTTAGGTGTCCGTCTAGAGGGACTGCTGCTGGTGGCTGATACCACAGCCTGTCTGGAGGGATGGGTCTTATTTCCTAAACTGCCAACGTGCGCTGCTGGCTTCTAGCTCCATATTGCACATGACATTCAGTGTTTTCCCCCACTTTGCCAACAAAATACCTGCATATAAAGTAGTAAAGTTATAAGACAAAAACTACATTCTTTGAACTTTATGAGGCAAAAGATACTAAGAAAAGTGTCTTGAAAGCTTCTGATCCCTCCTCTCTAGTTTTTATGCCACACCCTTCTTTCCAGTCTGGAGTGCATCCCTTTCTCCCCCTTAATGTATCTGAACCAAGTCTTTAAGTTCTTATTTCCTTTCCAATACTACATTGCCTTGGGAGCCATCTCAAGTGGAAGAAAGAGCACTGAGCAAACATTTAGGGAAGGGGATTTTATAAGAAGAACTCAATGTTTGGGTTTTTAAAATGTTTGTTCATTTTCTTCTCTAGTAATCCATCCTGGATAGATTGGATGGTAGCCTGTGACTCAGACTGATTATTAGTATCTTTCTGAATGCTCTAGAAATGCACAGTTTCTGTCCTCAAGCAACTGACAAATAAAAAGTGAACTAATTGGAATAGGCGTGGCGACCAAACTAACCAGAATTGAAGATAAACTTGTCTTGGACAGGAAATTGAATAGCTTTTCCATTCGTGTGTGAAGTAAAAACCTGGGAAGGGTGATGCAGGATGACTGTTTTTCAATAGTGGATCCTAGAAACTGTATTAAATAAGTAAAGCTAGGTTACAGTAATTAATAGGCCCCCAAATACTAAATGAGTTCCAACTGCATATGTTTGCTTTCCAAAGTTGAACTCCAAGTAGTTGGAGGCTGTCTTCCATGTGGGGACCGGGGCCCAGGCTGCTTCTCCATTGCAGTTCCACTGTGGCCTCATGGCCTGCACCCCATAAGCACAAGTGCACAAACAGCAGGAGGGGGCCCAGCAGCTGCTTCAAAGTATTTGCTCCTCAGAGACACATGTTCTTTCTGCTTCCATCCCACTGACTAGAACCCAGTCATTGGTTCATACCTAATTCCAAGGAAGATGGAGAACTGTAGTTCAGCTGAGTGCCCAAGAAGGCTGAGTTATGGATTCTGGTGATCAGTCAGCATCCCCACCACAGATGCTGACCAGGTGATCAGAGAGCCACATTTGCCTGGCTGGTATATTTCTTTTGGCTAGCACTGTGCTTGTAGAATTTTAAATTATACCAAGCACCAAAAGCCCAGGGGGCGTTCCTATAATGTGTGGCTTCTTCAGATGCAGTCTTCTTGAGAAAATTTGACTGACAGTGTGAATTCCATATTCTTGCTCACCATTCTTGTCTAGAATTGAGAAGCACCTCTACCTTTAAAGGAAGTATGTACTCATTTGTGATCCATAGTTCTGGTCATTCCTGGGCAACCCCCTGCCTCAGCCCCATCCTTCACCTCCCACCTCCAGCCATGAAAGCCAGGCATCATTTGTCATTTACCAAATGGTGTCATTTACACCAGACCCGCTTTTCTAGTCTTTATTGCCTCCGTGTCTCCATGATTGGAAACCAGAGCTTGGTTCATAGCCCAGAGCTATTTGTCTCTCTTTCTCTCTCTCCTGCTCTCATTTTATCATAGGAGTTACAAAATACATTTGTTTTGACAACAAGGCCAAGAAATAATATTCTTGTTGGAGAGGTTTCAACAAGGTTGCAGAATTACAAATGCTCTTAGAATGAAGGAAAGAAGACAGGGAGGGAGGCAGGCCAGGAGGAAGGAAGAAGAAGGAAAGAAACAAGAGAATACATTCTGTTCTTTTTTGAACAAAACTCCCAGGTATTTGCATAAATATGGTTTATAAGCCCTATTCTGTTCTACCTTAGATTTGTAGTTGCAAATGGGATCTTTATCTTTTAGAACCACAGGGTAGAAATATGTTTCTTTTTGTGACAGTTGTTGCTTAGATTGGATACACTTCCAAGGCAAACTGGATGGGACTAGTTGAGCTGCAGAGGTGATCTGAGAGAATTCTTCCCTTCTGGTTAAAAAGCCTGTCCCTCATGATCTATGGGCCTGCTTCCCTAGCCATGCCCAGGGGAGCAAGTGGGCCCATGCACTTGAACGTTGCCAAGAAGTGTTAGAGAAAGCCAGAGTCTGGAGACCACCCGGAATGGACCCACCCCTGAGCTCATAGGTGGGAAGATTCAGTGAAACCATTTCCCTGGGCCAGGGCTGAGTGAGTGATTGGATTGTTTGTGGAGATTAAAGGAGAGAAAAACGTCAGGGACAGGAGCTTGCAGGTGCTTTGGCTACAGTTATAGTTAGTGTTATAAAATGTGTGATTAATTTAGGAGAAGTGGCATCTCCAGTTTGGGGCATCACTTTGAGTTTATCTTTCAGCCTGTATTTGGGTGATGGTGGGCAATTGGAGCAGTTGCCCATTACCAAGCCCTCTGTCTTAGTCCCAGTGGGGTGGGCAGCAGACACCCTGTTGACAAATCATCACTCCATGCGAAGTGTCTGAGGCCCGAAGGTGAGGGCAGCAGTTTCTAATCCTTGCTAGGGAAGTATCTAAAAACACAGATACTGAGGTTCCATCTCAGTCCTGTTGTAGAGATTTCTGGTGCTAGGCAAAGGAATCTGAATTTTTATCGAGTGATGATTGCAGTCAGCTTGGTACAGACCTGACAGTCAAGTCTGAGAGTCTCTTGGCTAAGCTATTCTGCCCAAAGGCGAGTAGCTAGTAAGAGCGAGGATTCAAACCCAGCTGGGTCTTTTACACCAGATTGAACTCATTCTTCTAGATCAAGGATTAGATTGAGTACAGTTTCATAATAATTAAAGACCTGTTATGCTAACGTACATTTCAGTTTTCATTTCGTCCTGTGCTAATACTGTGCAGTCATTCTTTTGCATTCCCATCTATGGATCAGGCTACTAAGGCTGAGAGAGGTTCAGGCCTATGCTGTGCCCTCGTGTTTTGTTTAATGGAAGGTAGAAAGAGCTGCAAATCCAGGTGCACAGTAGGGTCTTTCTCCCCACACTAATGTTAAACAAGTTTTCTTTGAGATTTCTGCCTTCAATCTTACTCTAAGGGAAGAGTCATGTGAGACTTGGCTTCCAGTTGTATGTTTATTGATTAGATTAATAATTGTATTAGCAATAGAGAAAATAACATTGGATAGAAGAGGAGGCTTTCATGTCTCGCTTAACAATGAACCAAGCCATCAATCCACCAGGCCATCATCACTACAAGGTGCTCTCCACCTTGCTTTCAAAATTTGGTCCGAGGAGCATGCCCACCTCCCTGGGAACTTATCAGAAATGATGGCTTGATAGAAAACCATGTGCCACGCCAGACCTACTGACCCAGAATCTGCATTTCAGCAAAATCGCAAGGTGATTCCAGTATGGGTCAAGTGTGAGGCCCACTCTTCTCCCCTGCCACTGTTGAGAGCCAGGGGCCTTCTGGAGAAATAAACAGGCCCGTGGTGTTGTCTTTGTCACTGCAAATGGATGAAGTGCTGACTGACAGCACAAGTGTGGTGTTCAGCTCAGCAGATGGTTTGTAGGTAGAAGTAGGGGTACTAATATTTAAAATAAAATCGTTGAGTTGTTGCTTTTGTAGAGTTGTCAGTATTTAACTTTTGATGTCAGGGTGAAAGAGCAAGAATTGAAGCCATTTAACCTGCAGAGTACTTTTTTTGAGGTACTGGGACTGCTTACAAGGCAGGTGCTCTACCATTTGAGCCATACCGCCAGCCCCTAGAGTACTTCTTATATATAGGTGCTTATCGACACTTTTTGTTCATGAAGAAGTTCTGTGGCAAGGTTTATAGGCTGAATTTAAGGGAATTATCAGGTTTTTTAGAGTCTAATGTAAATAAGTTTCTTATTCTCTGATTACATTGTTTCTCTCACTCATGTCACTTTTCTAATAGCTCATAGCTAGGATATAATGGACCCTGAAATCTAAAACCCATACTAACTACTGATTAGTATAATTGTGGATCTTTGCTGTGTTTTTGTACTTACACAGGAATATTTTTTTTCATAAGCATACTTACTGATTTGCTTTTATGAGGAAAGTCCTAACAGTGTCGCTTACAGATGAAGCTAAGCAAAAAAAATCACCTTGGTAAATGGATTTATATATATACTTCTCTTTTTTTGGTTTGAGTAAGAAAAATCTACATTTCGTCCAAAGCACACAGGATGTATTTCGGCATCAGTCAGATAATGAGACGGTAATTGGTGTGTAAGCCGTTCATTCTCCCAAGTTTTCTCACGGGGCATAATTTGTCTCTTATTTGTCAGGGATGGGTTCTGTGAGACAACACTCCCATTCATGATGGGCAGAGCAAATGTACCAAAACATTATCATAGTCGGGATTAATCGTCCACTATGGATTTATGTCAAGAATGTTAATGATTTGTTTATGAATAAGTGGGCCTGTCACATGGTGAGACACTAGCCTGCAGAACTGCTGAATGGACACTTTCCTTGCAGAGGCTTCTTACAGGAAATAAATACTCTTGCCAGGCCTTTTGCATCTCTTAAGTAGCTACTGTGAATTGACTCTGGGACTTGAAATGGTGGCTTTTACCTCATAAAATCCTGTGCTCCTCATTGCTGCTCTTGAAACTCTAAATTTTGTTGATATTTTATGGAGAAAGAATATCCTTCTAGGATTGAATGCGATTCTGTTTTGGTAAAAGATTGTGAGTTAATTTGTGGAAGTCATGAATTTGAAAGTTGGTGTTTTTTTCAGAGACAGGGTCTCACTATGTAACCAAGGCTGGCTTTGAACTTGTGATCCTCATGCCTGCCTTCAAGTGCTGGGATTACAGGTGTGGGCCACCAAGACAGGCAAATTTGCAGGTTCTAATTTGTAGATAAAAGTTTATTGTTCCCAAGAAGAGTACAGGAAATGCAAAATAAAGCAAATCAAGATTATATGATTCAATGCTGTGTACTCTAGGTCTTTTTTCTTTTCTTTTCTTTTCTTTTTTTGGTGGTACTGGGGTTCTGAACTCAGGGACTTGCAATTACTTGGCTATGCCCTCAGCCCTTTTTGCTTTATTTTTCAAATAGGGTTTTGCATTTATGCCCAGGCTTGCCTAGATCATGCTCCCTGCCTAGCTGGGATGAGAGGCGTGTTTTTACTGGTGGAGATGGGGTCTCTTGAACTTGTTGCCTCAGCTGGCCTTGAATTGCTATCCTCCTGATCTCTGCCTCCTGAGTACCTGGGACTACAGATGTGAACCACTGTGCTTGGCTTCTAGCTGCTTTTAAAACACTTGCCTTTTCAGAAATGATGATGTTGGCTTTCTCTTAAGAAGAAACTTAAAATTAAATGTTATTCTATTTATTCAAAAAGATTAAGTTCTTTTCACTTAGACTTAGTATAAGTCACGTTTTTCTTGATTTTTATCCAAAGGGTCTTAAACACCAAAGTTGCTGTGTAACATTCTAGTTGTAATCTGAACACTTTCACATCATGAATGTGCCCTAGAGGAAAGTTACATCTGGGCTCCTTTATAATCAGAAGAACAAAGATATTTGTTTAATGCAAATGACATTGCATCTGGCCAGAGACCACCCATAATAATTCGTTCTCTTGCTCCTTAGAGCAGTCCTGGCTGTTCTCTGGTTAAAAAGCCACAGTACTGAGCCTCCGGTCAGTACCATTGGGTCCAGAGCCCACCTCCATTCTGCTCTGCAGTGTACCATGGGTCAAAGGCCAAGCTATGGAAACAGCCAAGATGCCCCATCACTGACGAATGGATCAAGAAAATGTGGTATCTATACACAATGGAATTTTATGCAGCCATGAAGAACGAAATGTTATCATTCGCTGGTAAATGGATGGAATTGGAGAACATCATTCTGAGTGAGGTTAGCCTGGCCCAAAAGACCAAAAATCTTATGTTCTCCCTCATATGTGGACATTAGATCAAGGGCAAACACAACAATGGGATTGGACTTTGAGCACATGATAAAAGCAAGAGCACACAAGGGAGGGGTGAGGATAGGTAAGACACCTAAAAAACTAGCTAGCCTTTGTTGCCCTTAACGCAGAGAAATTAAAGCAGATACCTTAAAAGCAACTGAGGCCAATAGGAAAAGGGGACCAGGAACTAGAGAAAAGGTTAGATCAAAAAGAATTAACCTAGAAGGTAACACACGCACAGGAAATCAATGTGAGTCAATGCCCTGTATAGCTATCCTTATCTCAACCAGCAAAAACACTTGTTCCTTCCTATTATTGCTTATACTCTCTCTACAACAAAATTAGAGATAAGGGCAAAATAGTTTCTGCTGGGTATTGAGGGGGTGGGGGCAGGGGGGGAGAAATGACCCAAGCCTTGTATGCACATATGAATAAAAAAAGAAAAAAAAAGCCGGTGTGACCCCATCCCACATGTCCCTCTTGCCCTTAGGGTCGTCCAGGTGGATGAACTTGTTGCATGTTTTCTAAACAAAGTAGTGAACATGGATGACCTTTTAGGAATTAGAGAACTCCTTGACAGGATGTGCAAATCTTACAGGAATTCTGTGCTTCTGAGGTGTTATCTGATTCATGAAGGGGTCTATGATCCCTACAAAGATCATTTTAGCATTTACCAAATTATGACCTCAGTGCTTGCCTAATCATACTGGAGTTGATTGGCATGTGTTTTTTTCACCATCATCATTTTGTTTGGTGTAGTAAACACGAACTTAGGACACGGATGTTCCTAAGGACTCATTTAAAGATTTTCTCATTCCTCAGTGGTCATGCTCTATATAGCCTATTCTCTGCTGCTAATTGGCAGCACTGGTGAAAAATCAGCAGTATATATATATATATATATATATATATATATATATATATATACATAAAGTGAGGTGTAGGATGGGTTTTCCATATTGCTATAGCTATATAGATCTATATATAGATATGGGGAAACCCATCCTACACCTCACTTTATATACTGGTAACAATTTTTTTTTTAGTTGGAGTCTACTAACCTTGACACTCTGGCCCTCAAATACTGGCTTTCATTAGAATGCCCAGGGTCTTTTGTTGGAAACAAAGATGCCTTTCTCTTACCCAAGAAGATACATTTGTGGTCAAAATCTCAGAGGATTCCTATAGGGAATGGGCTCTGTATTTTGACTTTATAGGAAATGACCATAATCTCTAGCTTTCTAAATTTGGATTGTGCTCATTTTCCGGGGACAGGATCTGTAGTTTTATTTAGACTTAGGTGGCCTAAAATCCAGAAAATGTTTATGAGCTGCCATTCTCGTGGCTGGAGTAAAGGACATTAGTTGTAACCATACAGCTGTTACTCTTTGAGCTCAGAAGGTAAATGAATCAAATTCACAGGTGATGAAATTATATCATAATTGGAACACTGTTTGAATAAACCATATTTTACTCTCAAACTGATTAAAAAGGACTCCTTTTGAAATAAGATTTTATGTACTTGGTTAATACACTGAAAAGCGATGCCAAGAGCTGATGACCAGGAGATATATGCAAGAAGATTTAGGTTGATACTATGTATGCAGAAGTAAGTTACTTACATGTTACCTGGACCAAGCGTGGGGGAATCTGCAGACAGACACCTTGTGAGTGGTAGACTAGTCAACTGGAATATTCCAATTAGCCACCCCAGCCCAACACCCCAGGAAGGTTTAAGTTCATGCCAAGCCCTCCACCGGCCATTCATTTCACAGGAATGGAATGGCAAGAAGGCGTTCATAACTCAGGCAGACTCGATGATGGCCCAGATGAAATAACCATGTTATCGAAGTAACTGACCCTAATTCCAAGAAAAATTCTTCTTCGAGGTTCAAAGACAGAAGTAAATAGAAGGAAAATTGATGCTGAAATAATCATGTTATCAAAGTAACTGACTGTAAGTCCGAGAAAAATTCTTCTTCATGGTTCAAAGAGAGAAGTAAATAAAAGGCAGTATGCCTGCCCTGAGCTCAGAGCTTTTGCATTTCTCCAAAACTTCTTTTTTTTTAAACAAGAAGTTTTGTAGGGTGGTGATAAGAACCTTTTATTCTTCAGATGTGCCTCCAGACATTCAAATGAGGACATAGTTTTTCTGTAGGAACTAGGTGTGCTTTCTCTTTAAGAAATGCTTACCAACTGTTTCTCGGAACTCTCAAGGCTGTCTATGTGAGTGAAAAAAGTAATTTAAGGACCAGCTTCAATTCTGTTTGTCTTCACGTAATGGCAGGTGGCAGAGAGAAAGCCCAGGCCTAAAAATATTGTTCAAGCTGTAGGAACGTGGCTTGGGCTGGGTAAATTATGACAGACTTTTCATCTTCACAACCAGGAAAAAATACCATTGAAGCAAAAGTGACTATGATTTATCATTACGGAAGTGCTAATCCCAACTCCGGTGGGATAGTGGCTCACAGTCGTTAAGGTGGCTACTGCAGAATATAGAAATAAGTGTTGGTGAGGGCATGAAGGAATTTGAACCCTGTGCAATGTTCATAGGAATGTCAAATGGTGTAATCACTGCGTAAACAATATGAATGTCCCCCAAAATTATAAATTAGATTACTTTTAATCCAGCAATACCACTTCTGAGTGTATAGACCAAAAACATTAAAAGCGGAGTCTCAAAGAAATGTATGTACACCCATGCTTAGTGTCATGCACAATGGCTGAAACCTGGACGCAACCCAGGTATCCACTGATAAACAAATATACCACAAGCAGAATGTGGTATGTTTATATGGTAGAATATTATTCTTTACATTTTGATATATGCTACAAGCTGGATGAACTGTGAGGACATTGTGTGAAGTGAAATAAGCCAGACACTAAAGAACAAACACTGTTTGATTCCACTCTTTTGAAGTCTGTGTAGTGATCATAGGGACACAGACTAGTGGTGGTCACCAGGGGCTGGGCAGGGAGAAATGGGGAGTTGGTGTTTAATGTTTAAGGGGCGCTGAGTTTCAGTTGGGGGAGATGAAGGGTTCTGGTGACTTTAGGAATGTGCTTTGTATCCTGAGTCCCGCACTTAAATAGCTAAAATATTAAATTATGTTATTTGTATTTTACCGCAATTAAAAAAAATGAAAAATTGGAAAAAAGGAAGATGGTTTAAAGGTATTTCCACACAGTTTTAAAAAATGTCTTTTCTAGTTCTGTCTCTTGTGTGCCTGGGAGTCTTTTAAGTGAGATCTGGAGTACGAGGCTCAGGTCAGGCTGTGGTCTGCAGGGAGCATTTCCTTAGAGAAATGGCTACTCTTGAGTATTTAACAAACGATTGTTCCAAGTCCCTTCAAGCAATCAGAGTGTCATATAAGTGTGAGGTTGGAGTACAGGTCAAACCCAGGTCCATTTCTCCTTCTCTTTGGTGGTATTGGGATTTGAACTCACAGGGTTGTCTCACGCTTCCCAGGCAGATGTTTTCCCACTTGAGCCACACTACCAGCCTTTTTTGGTTTAGTTTTTTTTTTTTTCCTTTCCAGACAGTCTTGCGATTTTGCTTGGAGCTTGCCTGAGACTCTGATCCTCCTACCTGTGCCTCTGGCACAGCTGGGATTACAGTTGTGCCATCACACCCAGCTTTGTTTGTTGAGATAGGGTCTGGCTTATCTCCCCCACCCACAGGCTGCTCTTAGACCTCAGTCCTCTAGATCTCCACCTCCCAAGTGGCTGGGAATATAGGCATGAGCTCCTGTGCCTGGCCTTGCCCTGTTGTTTGAATCCAATAGTTCTACCAGGTTAAGGGTTTATTTTTGTCCTGATGTTCTACTTTGATAAAAGAAATAGACGTTGTGTGGTGCACAGCAGTGTTTTCATAGGAAGTGAGTCCATGGTGTAGAAAGGTATGGGAAGGAAAGTAAAACCCAGCAATGACTCTGCTGTTTGTGCTGGGTGTCTCTTCTACATTCCTTTCCTGTACGTGCAGACATGGATGCCCACGAGCTCTCACAAAACAGGAAAAACAGGAAGTGGGATGTGTTCTGCTTCGTGACCTGCTCTTTTGCCTTAATATGTGTCATTTCACATAATTCTATGGTCATATGGTGACTTCTCTGTTTGCAATTTTTGATGGTAAGGAAGAAATTTAAAAGATTGTCCAGTGTTTGAGTGATGATCACATCAGTCTAAGGGTAGAGGTAAATTGTGAGAAAAGAAAGTAACCTGGCAGAAAATAGGCAGCTTTGTGGGAGCCCAGCACTGGGGCTGGAGAGTCCCTTCTAAAGGTGTTGATGTGAAATGCAATAACTAAAACGCATTAAAAATTAGAGAAATATGTATACACACTATATATAGCATATAGAGGAACATTTTGCTGTTTGAACTAAATTTTTTGATATATGATACATGTCTCACTATACAGACAAGCTCTGACTTGCAGAATTCTGAAATATTGTTGAAATGCTGTAGAAATTGATTGACCCTGATAGAAAAAAATCCATATTTTTAAATTGGAAAATTCCTGCTCACCTAAAAGCTATATATTGTAGCTTTCTGTAAACTCAGTCATGGATACAATTTATAGATTTCATAAATTCAAAATAGTCAAGTTTAAGGAAATATCCCCAATTAACCTCTATCTCATTGTATTATCTCATTGTTTATGTTCTTGTTATTTACAAATATTACCTTAATTTTTTATTATAGTCAGCAACAATGTACATTTATTAAAGTCTTCCAGGAGCCAGGCACTGTGCTAGGTAATAAACAGTGGTACCAGTACAGTCGTGGTGGGGGTTGTTACCCTCTTGCTATGCAATAAACCTACCAACAAGAGAGATAGACAATAAAACCCAAGAAATAAACATGCTTTACAATAGTATCCCACCAGGCAACGCTAGTACTGTGCAGAAGATAAGAAGAGGCAAGGTGACATTTGGTGGGGAACTGCCTTAACTCAGAAAGAGAAGGGAGACCTGTCTGAAAAGGTGCTTGTTGAAACATGAATACTGGTAAGGAGGTTTGTAACCATGCAACTTGGGAAAGGTGTGTTGCAGGCAGAAGGAACATCACCTACAAAGATCTTAGGTTGGGAACAAGCCTAATCACAGTGTCTAGAACATTTTAAGACAACAGAACACAGGAGGAAAATGGGAGAAAAATAATCAAGAGTCAGCCCTTGCCTGCCATGGTGGAGAGTTTGGAATTTTACCCCAGGAGTGATGGGAAGTTCATGCTAGGTCTCAAAGAGAGGGTTGACTGTATAATGTATTTATTTATTTTTAGAAAGAGAAATGTCTGACTTGTTTTGGAGGATGGATTGTTGTGAACAAGAATGGAGGCAGGGAGGCCAACTATGACACTGTTACACTAAGTCTGGAGGAGAGACAATGGCTGTAGTAGAGGAAATACTAAATGGCTGTTGGGTTTGCACTATGTTAGGAATTTGGACTAAATGGGAATTATCAACAGGTAAGGTATGGACTCTCAGAGAAAGAAATCAAGATTGAGTTCTAGGATTTTAGCTTAAATAAGTAGGTGAATGTTGGTACCCCATGGAGATGGGAAGGATTCCAAGGAAGAGATGGTGGCATGTGATTTTTTTCATTTTTTGGAGAAAGAATTATGTACTCTGTATTGGCCATATTGTTTTTGAGGTCATGATTCAGGCATCTAATTAAAGATACGAAGAAGGCAAGTATATATACAAGTTTAGGTCACAGGGAGAGGTCTCACCTAAGCACATGTATTTGGAAAATGGCTGGGATTTAAAGGGAGGGAGAAGACCCAGGTGACCCAGTGTGGGCAAAGAGTGGACTGAGAGCAGAGCTCCCTTGCTGGGGGCCTGCTCCTTACTTTGCCTCGCAGTGCTGGATTGCTTAATAACTCCTGCTGGGGACAGATGCTGTGGGCAGACTCTAGCCTTATATTTTTCGAGTGTTTGAAAGCTATTTTTGTTGCATATGTAAATCCCTATTAAATTATTTAATCTTTGTGCAAAAAACCCCCTCATCTGTTTTATTTCATGTCTTCATAGTACAATGGAAGCGATTATAAATTTGGGAAAGACTTGGACATATGTTTTCCAGGAAATATTTGTTTGAAAACTAAGATTGCTTTCTCAATGTGCCAATGTTTTATAGCCTCCTGTTACTTTCAACCTGAAAGCTACCAGGGTTTTTATTAATAACTGGCTGGATTTGCACCAAGAACTCAGAAAAATTTCATTTCAGTTGTTCATTGTTACCACCACTGGGGTTTGAGCCAGAACACTTGATGGTAAATTGGTTGAGTTTTTCAAAGTGTTGTCTTTTTGATTTTTAATAAAAGAATAAAATGCCTTTGAAATGGTTGTGACACAGTCATAAAAGGAAAAACATGATGATCCAATAAATATCCACTCTCTATTATTTGAAGAATCAAAAAAAACTACAGGCTGGGCAAAGCATTGCTGCTCTCATCCGCCCACACTATGAACCTAAAAAATAAAAGGAAGATGGATTTTATTACGTGTTCCCTGCTAAAGTTTAGGAAGACACTTAGTTCATCACAGTATCAACTTGCTGTCATTTACCACCAATGCCATGTGTTTAGCACTAACCATCTAGTGCTCCTGTCATTTTAATTAGATGCATATGAAATGGAAGATGAAAAATTTGGCCTTATCAGCACCTTACAAAAGAAATATATAATTTACAGCATGCAATTTCATAAAATAGGTAAAGAATAATCCCAAATTACTGCTATTGTGCTGGACCATCCTTATAATCAGTCTTCACCTGATATGAAAAGATTCTTTGAAAGAGATTTTAAGAGTTGAAATACTATGATATTAACACGCAATGATTTTTCACTGGATAGAGAGTATGATTTCCAGGGTGTTCTTCAAAACAAAATAATAAAGGTTAAAGAGATTTGCTTTCCCTTAGTAATTTTGCTGATATTTTTGCAAAGATTCTACATATCATCAAGTGTGGCAACTTTGATTTATATCAATTAAATCAATATTATTATTTAAATAATTCTAATTGTTTGTGTACCTTGTTTCTTTTTATTTCATTTCTTAGTTTCCAAAAGTGGTTCTTTAGTATCTCCTAGTACTGCTTGTCTGTCATTTTCTCTTTGCAATCTAATGCATTTCATGTTGTATTTATATTTGGATTATATGTTATTTGGTATAGTTTATAGTTTAATTGACTTTTCCAGTGCAGTTGAAAAATTTCCCTTTGTAAAGGTGTAAGGGCAAATATGTTTTTCTTATACCCTACAGTTCATATTGTCTTATTTATTTTTAATTTGTATAATAGTATACCAATGTTACTTACTTTGATGTTCTGATAGTAAGGCTTCAAGAGAAGATAAATCTGTGTCAACCTAACCAATGCACGTGTGCACGTTCTTTCTTATCCTCAGGAAAACCCTGATGAAAGATATTCTTAGTTCATTGTGTGGGTAAAGCAAGTGAAGCCTAATGCATAAATGTGACTTGTACAGGATTAAGTAACTGACTTCAAAGTCCACCCTGCATGGTTTCTGCAGGTAGTTTTATAATCAGTATGACATTGACTGGGAAATGTTTATAACATAATTTGACGTACTTACAGGAGTTATTGCAACACGTACTCATAACTATTTTGATTATCTTAATTGAGCTTTTCACGCTTCCTTATACTACACACACTTTAATGAATTATTGTTTAATTTTGTTTTCTTCAGCAATTCAGAACTTATAAATAAATTTTGATCTTTAAAGACAAGAATTCTGTAGTTTTCTCTTCAGTATGTTTTGGGGTAGCTCAACTTATCACAGTTCACAGTGAAACTGTATGACTCACTCCAAGTACAAAATGGGATTTAGGGGAGTTCTATTTTTTTTCTTTCTCCTTACTTTCAAGTCTTTGAAAATATAACATAAGGGTTTTACACCCACTTGTTATTATCAAATTATTACGTTTGGAGCACATATCTTCACTTTCAAGAAGTAGTTTTGATTTTTACTTTTTGGATCCACCTTGATGCTTCACTTGGTTAGAGGTTAGTAGTCCTAAATCACAACTTTATAATCCTTGCATTTTTAGTATTAATGGTACTTTGAGTTTGCATCTGTCAGTATAGTTGTAAGAAAAGAAGGAGGACTGGCAGAGAGGCTCAAGTAGGAGAGCACCTGCTTAGTAAGTGTGAGGCCCTGAGTTCAAACCGCAGCACACAAAAAAGAAGAAAATGTGGGTTATATATGAGCATTTGAAATCTGTATAAGTGATCTATTCTTTATTGTTTACATCGAGATCCATAATTCTCTGGCTGAAAATGTGAAGACATAATTCCAGAGTTTTCCTTACATACCTTATTGCAAAAGTTTGGGAATATGTCAAGTTATAAGGTGGTGATGAGTTTAATGAACTCATAGAGCTCTGGCTACTATGCAGTTAGTAAAAAAATTAAGAGTTATCTCTAGGACATATCACTAGGCTAAAAAAACAAAATGGAGAGGATTGTGTATAGTGTTACATTGTTTAAGGAAAACAAAGTATGAATGGAAAAACTGGAATACATATGCGTGTGAATATATGGAGTGTAGTTTTTGTTTATACATGTGTTATGCATATATGTCTATGAATGAATTTGCATGTATGAATTTATTTGTATATGTGTATATGAGAAGGTTAAACCACAAAACTCAAAATATTGAGTCACAATGGAGGAAGTGAGAGTAAAGGATAGAACCCAAAATTTTGTAAATGTGGAAGACTTTTTTGGAACCATGTAAACATTTACATAGCAATAGATCAAATTAAAGAAAGATAAAATACTCAGTCTCTGAAAACAGGATAAACATCTGCTAATGTATCTTAGCTGTTGTCAGTAATCATTTGCTTTTAGTAATTTTTCTAGTAAAGATGTTGGAATGATTATTGTGAGCTAATTTCAGATGCATGGTTTTATTATATATGCATGATGTGCATGTATATGAGTATACTAATAATATATATGAATAACCTTTGTTTTATTCTAATATATCCCATCAAAATATCCAGTCCTCTGTTGCTCGTTTGCTTTATCCTGTGTGTATGCCCTCTCACTCATGTACACGAACAGATAGATATATGGCAAAATGCGTAAGACATTCTGTTGTATACCCTATATGTGTTACAAAATAAAAATGAATTTGTGATGATGTTAATGTCATTAAGAAACCTGGATTTTAGTAAATGTATAACCCAGAATGAAATGTAAGCCCTGTGACCCTAAATATTGCTGTATCTGCTGTAATTCTCTTACCATTTCATGTTACTCTTAAATTTTAAATTGTTTCTTAGAGATAATGTCATCATATATACTACTGAACTTGCAAAATTATTTTCTAAAATCTTCTTTAGCTTCTTGTAGTAAACAGTATGTGAAAGCTTGCATCACCGTTTGTTTACGGAATGGCATTCTGAAATGCTAGCATATTTTATCAATGCTCTGTGTTATCTTTTCTTTCTTTTTTTAAAAGAGAAATGCCTAAATTCGTAAAGCTTAGATGAGTAATAGATCTTAGGTCTTCTGTTTCTTTAACCTAATTAGTTTTATTTTATTTTGTTTTGAGCTGTGCCATTTTTCTCTTCCGACCTTGAGATTAACTAGCTATCTTGAAATTATTTTTCAAAAACTCAAAAGGTTCGCCAAACCCTTGAAATAGCTTTGGGTCAACTCTACGCCTAGAACAACAAATTAAATTTAATTCCCTCCTAGAATTTTCATTAGGCTTTCTGAGCCATAACTTGGTGGCAAGGGACTAGAGATTATTCTTGTTATACATAGAGGTAATAAGTCCTCTTTGACAGTGTCTTTGCATTCTGCAACTTGAATATCCCTTCACAATGTTTCTTGCCCTCTTGGGAGGTCATTTTGAGGATAACATATGGCTTCTCCTTTCATTTTGTGAAACTCGTGTTTAATTTGGCTGGGAGTAAATTGTACTTGAGATCAATTTTACTTGTTTTTCTTTCTGGAAAACTTCCTCTGAAAGGTCATTTTCCAATAAGGCTACAATATAATTTTAGTAAATACAGGCTGTTTATTATGTGTCAATTAAGATCTTTACACGCACTCACACATACAACACAACAACAGTAACAACAAAATGACACAGCCCTCTTCTGTAATACCCTATGCATTTGACTCATAGAGGAAGGTTATATTACCATTCCTGCTTATCTGTGTTCTTTTTGGTAAACCAACAAGAGCTCAAAACTTGTTATTTCTCTCATTGGGAGGTGAAGTCTAACTCCACTCCTCTTGAATCTGGACTGGCTTTAGTGACTCGACCAACAGGAGGTGGCAAAAAACACTTTCTGAGACTTTAGATGTTGAGTGGGAGGAAATCTTAAAGCAGCCACCTCTGTCCTGGCCTCATGGAACATTCTGCTTTGGAGCTGTCAATCACCATAAAAGTCTGACAATCCTGGAGAAGCCAGGGCAAGGGCTGGGATCCAGAGTCTTACTTGAACCCAGTCTTCTGTTGTCAGATTTAAATTTCTAAACCTTTAACATTTAAAATTTTTAGGTAAATTTGATTTTTCAAAAACGTAATTAGTAAGGGAATCCATGTTCTAACTTTGAGGTGCTCAATACACCTAAGTCTGACAAGCCTCTCTTTAGTTGACAAGATTTATTTTACTTAAATTTGACTGACTAATTCTTTGAAAAATCTTAATCCAGTTTAAGGCTGCTGGTTCACACATTCTGTAGCATTCCCTGGTGCTCTGAACGTATTAATTTTGGTTGACGTATTGAGAGTGTCTCAGTGTAAGCTCATGAATGAACTTGCTGGGTGAACTGAAAAATTTCTCTAAGCCTTTTAGGCATCCGTTGCAGGGCAGGCATGAGTTGTTGACTTCACATTTATTCACGGTGAAGATCTCTTTGGGGTACTGATGGGACATACCATTTCATGGATCTGGACTCTGTGCTGTGCCAAAGGAGCCCTGGGAGAAGAACCTGGTTATATAAGAATTTCACTCCATTTCCTCAAGAGAGGGTGTTTACACCCCTAGAAGCACTGGGTCATGTATTTAAGGTGCTGACTACCTACCTTTGCTTCCTGCAAAACATTTTCTCTAGTTCAGTTGTTTTCTATTGGGAAACAATTGTCCACCTCCTCCCAGGAGATACTAGACAATGGAGACAACTGGGAGACTCAAGTGTTATTTAGTGTCAGCAATGACAAAAAACCCAAAGAACAAATTCTGATTTTTCAGTCACTTTTTTTTATTGTTATGACCCCTTTAGTCATTTCTTAGACATTTCAACTCTAGTAACACCCCCTCCAATGAAATTTTAATATTCTGTATTATATCATGGTTTAGGTATTATATTTACACCTGTGTTTTATAGATAAACATTAGACTTTAGCCACCAAGAGTCAGTTTTTTTCCCCTTAGGGATCATGTGGCCCATATCGAGAGAACAGTCCCATTGGTTTACCTTATAAAGTGGGAAGCTTATAAATAACTCGGCTACAACTAATTGTTGAAAGAGACAGAAAAATCATGACAGAACAACAAAAATCTGAAAAGCAAGAAGTGATAATATGTCTAGTAAATGAACGGGGATTCTCTGAAGCAAAATGTCTGCTGCACACAGTAACAACCGTCAACAACACACTTGAGTGGTAGCCAGGCAGACAAAAGAGATGCTCATTCTTTCTCCCGCCTTTCCACTGGATTCTCCCTCCACAAAACAATGCACGGACAGGAACTTGATACATCCTCTGTCCATGTGCCGTGTCTGCTGCACTTGTTCAATGACTGACTGTTTCTTTTTTCCTTAATTAATTCTGGCAGAACTTAGTGACACCTGTTATATGTCTAGTGTTGTGCCAAGTGGGATGCCACTGGGCATTATCCAGATAACCGTGGTTCTGCCTCTCGTGGAGCCTGTGGTGTAGCTGCAGTATGATCTACTCTACCATTTGCATAATGCAATCACCAGGTTATGATACTGTACACCACCTCCACAATTTCTAGGTAATTATGCTAGCTGAAATATTCACTCTCTTTTGTCATTAAGTTGATACATGTTTTAGGTAGTGTATTTATTTAAAAGGAAATTTTTATGTTGTTGGTTTATCTAGGGAACCAATGTCACTTACCATAAGATAAAGGAAATAAAAGAAACACAGTGGAAATTATTATACAGATTGTGAGCTACTACTGCTTTCAGAGGGTCCTGAGCATTAAGCTCAAATGGAAGATAAGCATGTAAGGTGTTCAAAACACTGGCATCAAACTCACATTTTCCCTCTGATAGCAGTTTGAAAGAGATTTCAAGTAGGAATAACTTTGTCACGTACAAGTGAAATGAGTATATTTAATGATGTATCTGCATACTACCCCAAATCATCTCATGCCTACACTTTAGAAACACTGGGCAGACTAAGCCTGGCTCACTGTGTGCCCTTCCCTCATCCTCCCATTGACAGTGCTAACCATGAGCCACTGGAGGCTGCTCATTTTGCTTTGTGTTCCTAGTGCCAAGCACCAAGCCTGACATAGTCAATTCCATGACCGAATGAAGATAAGGTCCTCGTTGAGCATGTACAGCCCCATGTGGTCCATAGGTCATGTTTGTATAGATTAGGATTGGGCGCAGCTCTGGGAGTGTAGACTTGAGTGAGCAGAGCACTAGGGTGAGCCTCCACTTGCCCTTGGCTGAGGGATCTCTTGTGTGGGAACTATGTACACAGGCCACCTTGATGCTCTAAATGATGGCAAATGAGATCTATGGTAATAGAGCAGGAGAGGACTTTTGTAGGTGCTTCTCGTGATTTGGAAGAGATCTGAGAAGCTCAGGATTTTCTGGATATGCCTTTGATGCATTCTTTTGTTCTGAAGAGTACTTAGGGAGCAGGTACCAATAATTGTCATTGAGGAAGAATTTAATACAGAAGAAAAGTAGGCTTTACATAAATATTTAAAAGCTTGCTTGCCAAAGACCAAGGAGATTTAAGGAGCAATTATCTTATGTAATCGTTGCTTGTAAGGTAAGGCCATAAAAATCAATATTTCTTTAATAGCAACATGTTCTGAGTCATGCTACTTTCTTTCCCTTCCTTTCTTCCATCCTTCTCTTCCCTTTCCTTCTCATCTCTTCCCTCTCTTCCCACCATTTCCCCTACCCCTTTTTTCCTCTCTCTCCTCTCTTCTTTTCCCCTTCTCTTTTCTTTTATTTCAGAAGAGAAATGTATCCCATGGTCTCAAATGATGCACATGTTTTCCTTAGGGTCATGATGCTGGTAGAAATAGCTAACCACCAGATAATGGATGGAAGCCAGGCATAAAAATCAAAACAGGAAGGGTTCTCAGTAAACTCTTTCACTGTCTCTGTTTTAAAGATGAAGAAAGTCATTAGGAATAAGTAGAAATAGGAAAGTGAAGGGTAAAAATATGTCCAGTGTTAGGATGGCACCCACATCTGTCATTCAGCAAATATTTTTTGAATCATTTCTGTAGAATGATGGGGCAAAAGCTTGATTCGAGCAGGTATAAGAGGCAGTAGAAGGAGGGAAACTAGAGAAGAGGTAAGGAGAACTTAGAAACCCGAGTTTTGCTCTAGAGTGTCTAAGAGAAAGGAGAGAGAAGCTGTTGTAGAGGGGAGATTGGGAGAGGTGGATTCAAGAGAGAATTTTTTTTCGTTTCAGCAAGGGGAAATGATAGTATGTTTTATTGTTAGGAAAATGATCCTGTAGAGAGGGAATCAAAGGACATAGAGGAAGGAAGGGATGCTGGAACACTATTCTTGAGTAGAGATAGGATTCATGTGCAAGTGGACTGATTGGCCATCCCTCTGAGTATAGTTGGGCATCATCCAGGTAAGGCAGAGTCTTAGAGGACAGGTGCTGGGAGATCTGTCTGTTTCTGCTGAGCTTAGGAATGCTAACTTCTGTGTGCATCAATTTCCTCAGAGAAATAAGAAATTTATTACTTTCCTAGGGCTGCCATAATAAGGTGTTACACACTGAATGACTGTATTAGATAAGGGTCTCCAGGGAAACAGAACCTATAGGAGATAAGGAGTGGAGAGTGAGAAGTCCCAAGATCAGCAGTTGGCAAGCTGGAAACCCAGGAGAACTAATAACGTAGTCTAGTCCAAGTTCAAGGCCCTGAGAAGCAGGACTGTTGATGGTGTGTGTGCCAGTCCAAAAGCCAGTGGGCTTGAGACTCAAGAAGAGCTGCTATTTCACTTTGAGTCTGATGTTAGCAAAACACTGATATACAGGCTCAAGGAGGTCAAGCAGGAGGCATTCCCTCTTAATTGTGAGTGGGTCAGCCATTTTGTTTTACTCAGGCCTTCAACTGAGTAGACTGGGCCCACATTCATGTGGGAGAGCTATCTAGTTGACTCAATCTCCTAATTCAAATATAAATCTGACCCCCAAAACACCCTTATAAACATATGTATAATAGCATTTAATGAAATATCTGGACACTGGATGGCCCAGTTAAGCTGGCACATAAAGTTATCATAATGGCTTACTAACAATAGAAATTTTTTCATTCCATAGTTCTGGAGGCTAGAAATTCAAGTGTCAGAGGGACTGGTTCCTTCTGACAGAGAATCTGTTCTACAGATGTTCTCTCCCATCTTCTGCCTGTTGGACATCAGTCCTTGGCATCCCTTGGCTTGTAGAGACACCCTCTAGTCCCTGCCTCCATCTTTACATGACATACTCCCATAGGTGCCCAAATTTCAGATTGCAGTCCTGGCCTACCTAGACAAAAAGAAAGACCTTATCTTAAAATAACCAGAGCAAAAATGGCTGAAAATGTGGCTCTAGGTAGCACACTTGCCTAGTAAGTGAGAAGCCCTGAGGGCAAACCCTGGTACCACAAAAAATATATGAAAGGGACTGGTTATGATGACTGATCTTGAAACATAAATTAAAAAGGCTGAGAGGAGACTAGAGGGTGACTCACAGAGAACAGGTGGTTCAGATGAATGAGTTTTTGTCCCTGAATGGTTGAAGATGGTGGGAGTCCACAGAATTCATGAGAATCATCTAAAAAACTAGGAGTTTGTGGTCAGAATTTGATGCTTACAGTAGAGCTGTGGTTAGCACCCTGTAACTACCAAAGATTTAAATGTGCTTCCTAAAATCACTCTACTATTGTTCTAGGAGCTTCCTTTACTCTTTTAATAAAGGTGCTGTATTTTTTAAAAGCCATTTTAGGTTTGCAGCACAATTTGAGCAGAAGGTACAGAGAATTTCTATGTATTTGTTTTCCCTTATGCACAGTTATTGGCATCCTCCACTAGAGTGGTTCATTAGCTATAATTGATGAATCTCTTTTGACCATCATTTACTCCCCAAACCCATAGTTTACATTAGGATTTACTCTTGGTGTTGAACACCTATGAGTTTGAACACATTTATCATAACATGTGTCCACCATCGTAGCATCATTCCAGCTAGTTTTACCTCCCTAAAAATCTTTTGTGCTTAACTTATTCATGCCTCTTTCCCTCCTCACCTCTGGAAACCACTGATCTTTTTATTACCTCCACAGTTTTCAGTTTTCCGTTTTCCACAGTGCTGTATGGTTGGAATCATATAGTGTACACCTTTCTCAGCTTGGCTCCTTTCACTTAGTAATGTGCATTTAAGTTTCCCCTGATTGCTTTTAACTATGCTGTTCAATCTTATTTCTGTAGGCAAATTTTATGGGGTTATTAATTTTCATTACAAAATATAATCTGTGCACACTGGAAAGGTATCATCATTTAGGTGAGAGACATCTCTGGCAATGTCTACAAAGAAAAATAAAGCAGAATGTCATTTCTGAACTATTCTGTGGCAGTTCAGCGCTTCACAACTTCTAAATATAAAATTAAGACGCTATAAGGATATAGTAGTTTGAATCCTTTAATTATCAGTGGTGATATGACAGTAATACTTGGAGAAATGACATCAGTGTAAATTCCTGGCTTCAGTGTCATCTTTCTATTTATAAAGTGGTGGCAAATCTGATTTCAATGGATATTTACCAATGCATAGCTTTGGTTCCTTTCCCGTAAGTACCCACCAGCTTCTGATATCTGCAGAATGTACAAAGCATCATCTCATGGACCTGGTCCATATCTATTTTCATTAGCATCAGCTTCTGCCGTTCACTTTTTGATGTTGTATATTTTAGTCAACTAGACTACCTGTTGGTTCTCAAATATAGGCTGGCTTCCTACCCCTAGTTTCTCCTGTTAACAGGGTTATCTCACCTGATCTTCAAGACCTTGCTCAGAAGATCTGTCCTCAATGAAACTTCCTGCTAGTCCTGTGACTCACAAATATTAGGACATATCAGAAGTACCTGGAAGGCTTGCTAGAAGACAGAGCACCTGGTCCCATACGGAGATTCTGATTCAACATGTCTGAGGTGTGGGGGGCATGGAGACCTGTATTTCCAGGGGGGTTTTAGGTGATGCTGATGTTCTGAGACTGGAGGACACACTTTGAGAACCAGCATCAAAAAGGCTTGAAATCTTTTTCTTGGTTATATTGATATTTTTGAGACTTTTCCCACCCCTAAAGTTTTCTTCTGTCACACTGCAAACATATTTTTAACATGTACTTATTAAGCAAAAAATATAAGCCTAATGCATCTACGTGCACACAGATTGTGCACTTGAGATTATACAAGAAGCTGCAATGTTTATAGCACTTGAAATTATATATTGAACATAATTTAACATTTGATGAGCCAACAAGCACCTCTGTTCAATGTGTTGCCTAAGCTATATCATTATAAACATCAATCACTTTTGGTATTCTAGAAAAAAATTGAATCACTTTAAGTTTTTTTGCATAGATTAACAAAGCAGAGATTTAAAAGACAAAGGAGACTTTAATTTTGGACCCTGTGTACAAAGTGCTTGTGGTTATAATCATTGCATTTGTTAGAATTACAGGAGTCATCCAGTCCGTTTGACCTGGCTGATGTGCTGGGTGCAGATCTGGCTTATGCTGAGTGGGGTTGTGTTCTGTGAGTGGCTCTGTTGAGAAGAAGGACAAGGTGAGTCTGAGTAGATTGAGCAAAGGACTTTGTGGTCAAGGAGAATCCAGCCTCTTTTGTTGCTTGGTGCTGCTCAGTTCAGTGGTAAATCGAGGACAAACAAATGACCTACACGCAGCTGCCTTTGCTTAAATCAGCTCAGCAGACTGTGTTCTCATGCAGCCAGATAAAATCTGGCATTTACTTTGTATCTAGTGAACTTTGCGTTTAGGAGAGTTAAAAAATGCTTGGAATCTTCTATGATTGAGTTTTATTATAAGTTTGCATTAAAGGAAAGATACAATTTCTAATGGGTTAGTAATGAGAATTGTTCAGTCTTTTAAAATGGATTTTATCATAGTTTTATGAATGGTGTAAAAATTTAAGGATACCTTTTACTTAAGATTCCTTTTTAGTAGTGTCCTCCCAACTTCTTTCCTTGTTTTTGGTATTTTCTGCTCATCACTCCACTTTTACAGTTTGGCTCTACAGTTTTGGATGTGAAACATTTTCCTAATGAGGTATAAGATCAGCAACCAGAGGCAGCCAGACATCTGCTAATGTCTTAGAAGGGAACAGAAGCGAATGGGCTGTTTTCTGAAAGCTCAGTAGGGCCTATGGTAGGAGCCATTGGGGTCTCCTGTCTGTCAGGTCCAGCTATTCTTCTGCCAACTTCCCTCCTTTTTGCCTTGCTTGTGGGAACCCCAGGACTTGCAAACCTTCCCTGTGTGAAGAGGGTGAGGCCAGGGCCTCAGTCTGAGGAGAGGCAGCTTTGAGATTGTGGGTGGTGAGATTTGCTGATGGATTTGGGACTGAGAGGGAAGAGATTCTCTTTCCAGACACATGCAAACCAGAGGGCTGATTAGTGAATGAGTTAGTGGTTAAAGGGATCACACGCAATTTCATTGGACTGAGTTTTTATATCTGACCTTTTCAGTGGGTCTAGCTTTGGGTTGAGGCCTTATTATCTGTGAAGGCAGAGGGAGCCTCACCCTGAAGTCAGCTTGGCATGGTCAACACATGTGTCCATCCATCCCTCCCTCCCTGACTCATGTCCAATACACATGAATGATTCTACTTCTCTCTCACATGTTTTTCTGTTTCCCTCAGGCCATAAGAGCTCCTTCTCTTCTCTGACTTTCTTAAACATGAATGGTCTTGACCACTTAGTCAGGCTCTGAATTTTTGACACTGAAATGGTAAAAATTAATTCTAATTTGGGTTATTCAAAATGCCATTACAAATAATAAAGTACATTTAATTGAATAAAGTTTAAATGCATACATAGACAGGAATTGTTTGTTTGTATTGTGACCTATTATAGAAAACAAACTACGGACTTTAGGGGACAGCTTTGAGGAAGGTCTAATCTTCCTCAAACCAAAAAAGAGAGGTCTCAAAGATTAAAGATGGGGAGATAAGATAATTGTTATCTGTATTTTTTTCTTTAAAAAAAGAATTTAACCCAATGCTGGTGGCCCACACCTGTAATCCTAGCTACTCAGGAGGCAGAGATAGGAGGATCAAGGTTCAAAGCCACCTGGGGCAAATAGTTCACAAGACCCTATCTCAAAAATACCCAACACAAAAAAAGGGCTGGCGGAGTGGCTCAAGTGATAGAGTGTCTGCTTAGCCAGTGTGAGGCCTTGAATTCAAATTCTAGTACCACCAAAAAGAAATTGAAGAAAATACTTGTGTATGCAACCATTGAATTGCAGTGTCTTTTAAGGTCATCTGCTCACTGGTATGTGCTAGACAACGTGATATCCACAGGGAACCGTGCAGGAGGTGTCCCATTGTGAGCAACCCACATGACTGTCCTTCCCCCACTGTAATGTAGCTCTGTTGTGATCCCTGTCGCTGAGAGAGCTTCTACATTTTTTCTTAGTTCTTGATAAAAGAAATACATTGCGATGGAGGGATTTGATAAAAATAATTGATTTACTGTTTTGGTTAAATGGATATGCAGCTGGAGAAAGAAGGAGGAAAGAAATGCAGCCTGGTCTCTGAGTTAGCCTTCTAAGTTGATGGGTACCTGGGAAGAGGAGATAGTTTGTGGAGAGGGGTCCTGGGGAAGACAGCTAACCCAGATTGGGGCATTTTGACTTTGAGCTTTACACATGCAGGCCAAATTATTTAACTTTTTTGTCCCTGAATTTTGACTTCTACAAAGTAGGTTTATTTGTAACATCAACCTCAGAGAGTCGTAGTGAACATTTCTTGAGTCATTACATTTAAAATAGCACCAGAGTCATAGTTTACTAAATGCTAGCCAATACATGGTGACCGTGGTAAAGTTGAGGATGTAAGCTGTCAGAGGTTTAGTTGAATGGTCCTTACCTCTAGCCTATCTGACCAATATCTTTTTATATTGATCTTTTCTTCACTGACAAAAATAATTGGCAGAACTCCCACATTAATGAACAGGTTACCAGTGAAATTGGCCAATTGGTAAGGTGAGAGAGATGAAAAGAAAAATGTTAAAAATTAGTGCAAGAAGGAGGGAAATGAAAATGAAAAACTGCATGAGGAGAATTGGAAAAAAATATGGGAAAAAGCCAAACCAAAGGAAGAAAAAATACAAGTCTAGTAATGAATGTCATCATGCAGTAAAGACTCACAATACAGCTGTGGCTAACTTCAAAACTCTTGTCTAGTGTCAGGGCCTGGGCTTCCTTTTTTTTTTTGGTGATATTGGGGTTTGAACTTAGGGTTTTGTGCCTGTGAGGTAGGCAGTCTACCACTTGAGCCACAGCTCTTGTCCTTTTTGGAGATAGAGTCTTGTTTCTCAGGCTGGTCTAGGCCACTGTCCTCCTATTTTATGCTTCCTGCTGTGTTCCTAGGAAGGATTCTTCCCATCTCAGCCTCCCAAGTAGTTAAAATTATAGTTGTAAGTCACCAGCACCCAACTCTTGCTCTTCTTGTTGTACCCACTTAATCCTCAGGCAACCCTCTAACGGTAGATACTATCATTGTTTCCATCTACAGATGGCAGAGTAGGACTTGGGAGGTTAAGTGGACCCCCAAGGTAATGCATCTAGTAAGAAGTGAAACCAGGATTCAAGTTCAGCCAACCCAAAGGGGAGATAACTGTGTAAGAAGTAGAATTTTCTAAGTTTATTGTTAACCAACTTGAATTCTTTCTGGCTCATAATAGATATTTTTACTTTCTTTTATTAATTGCATGATTAAGGAGAAAGCACACAAAAATGTCATATGAATGAACTATTGGGGTGCTTAGGGCTTATATAGTGCCTTTCTCATCTATATAGTTGTATAGAATAAAATACTAATAACAAAGGATGACATAATAGCTATAGACATCCACCAAGAATTGCTGAAATTAGGCATGACTAATCTGCAGACTGTGTGTTATAGGAAAAACTCTTGTTTCATTGAGTATCGTAGTCAATATCAGTATTAACTGGAGTCTTTGAAACTTGCCAGAATATGGGCTTTTGAGTCTGGGGACTTAGTTACCTAATAGAAACAACATATAGTGAAAGCTGTTTTGGGAGCGCTTAATGAATCCAGGAACTGAAAATCATATGCCCCCAGGGCAAAGTCAGCTGAGAGTGTGACTGTGAGTCCAGGCAAGGCTGAGCCAAATGGAACCAATTAATGTTCCCTTGGATGTGGACTTGAGGTTTGTTTACCAAGTCCATTCACTGGTGGGGAGTCAAGTTTCTTTATCTTTCTTGTTTGTAATTTAATTTGTTAATTCTTTTTTTAAAGGTTGTAGAGGAACCTTGGATTAAACTTCAAAAATCCAGATTTTATGAGCATGTTGAATGCAACTAAGGAAATATAAAGTTCTAAATTTACAGGCTAACTATGCACCTGCTTTGAATTTGTTGCTTTAATAGATGTAACTTTTTGTAATAAGCGTGGGGAGCCTGGGTTGTACTTGTGGCAGAAGATAGAAGGCAGCAGACAGTGGGATGGCCAAATCCATGCTAACGAATTGCAGAATTCCCCTCGCTCTGAACATCCTGTTGGAGCCAGTTAGGGGATTTTATGGAAGAAATTGCATCCAATTTTTCCATATCTACCTTTGTGGCTACAAACACAGCAGAGTTCATTTGGGCTATCAAGATAGTTTCCCAAGTAATTGTAAATCATAGTGTTGGGTGACTCATGTTTTAAGTCACTATTTGATTGTGGAGAATGGAAAGTAATGATAGAATGGAAGCAGCAGTCTTAGGTGTTTTAGAGCAAAACATAACTTGTTCGAAGTCAGTGGTCTTCAAACACGTCCATTGGGTGAATGAGAATTGCTTATTTATTCCTCTTGTATATTTCTGGGTAGAGATAGAGTGGTTTGCCCATTACATGCATTTGAAAACATTTTCACTCAGTTCTGTTCTGAAGCATTCTCATTGAGGACTAGCTATTTATTTGTTATGTAAACATATGCATTAAGTGCTTTTTTCTGCTTCATGGTAATACAATAATTTTGTTTATGCAGATTCATGATAGTTTTTATTTACAATCTAATTGCCTTGTTAACAAGACCAGCTTTGCTTAAAAATTATATTTGACAAGAAAATAGGACCTTATGACCCTAATTAATGACTCAGTCACTTAGGAACTCTTTGTTTACCCAGTGTTTGCTCAAGTTCCTTTTTGTGGAACACTGTCAAAAGCAATGAACAAAGCCTGGTTCTGACTGGGGAGTGTGAATTTGTAGTGGACTTGCTGTGTGATTGTGTTAGCTTTAAGTAGTTTTTACAAGCTTCACTCTCTGCTTTTTTATTGCTCTATCACAAATCAGCAATCATTTATTCCATTCACAAGTTTGTGATTTGGGTGGGGCTCTGTGGGATCAGCTGGAACAGCTCAGCTGGAAGTAAAGAATCTGCTTCAAAATGGTGGCTTTACAGGCCTGGCAAGTCGGTGCCGCTCATCCTGAGCTAGGCTGTCCTAGTTCCTCTCTGCATGTGACTTACTCTCTTGGGGCTTCTTTACAACATGGTGGCTGGATAACAAGATATAGTGCTTCAAGAGATGGCAGCAGAAGTTGCCAGTCTCAAGGATTGAGCTAGAAGGATAGACGCCACCTCTTAAGGTAGGAATATCAAAGAAGTTGTAGCCATTTTCGGTCTACCATAGACCAAATTGGGCTATTTTCCTTTGCCTCTCTAAGATGTGGAATTTCATTCCCTTTGGCTTTTCTCATAGTGTTCCTTTACTTGTATTGTTCTCCTTTTCTAAAAAATGGGAGCATGAGTGGGTTCTTGGGAGGGGGGGTCATCTTAAAAATTATAATGTGAATATCTATACCATAGAATATAAACAAATACACAGCATAACTGTGACATTAAAATTTCATGTGTGGAGGGAGACATTTTTTAGGGGGGATAATGTCTAAGGTGGGTTTGAAGAAGGTACAATAAGGTAAGAAAATTAGAGAAACAGTGCTTAACTTCCAGGCCATACTTGTTGCCCTTTCTTCCATAAAATCTATCACAATGCAATCCCAGCAGTCAAATTTAAGTTTTTGTAAGAAAAAACTTGCAGCCATTTCATTTGACAACAGATGGTAAGATGCCTCTGTCTCTTTCCACCTTATCTGGCTATGAGCTGCTGGGTTATATACCTGTGGAATGACCGTAATTAACATTTAGTGGATCAAAGTAAAATGGACTAAGGAACAATTAGGTTTATCTTTGGGGGGGGAGTTTCCCATAAGTGGACCCCAAGATGAGGAGTGAAGTACAAGTAGGTGTTTGTTCAGTACAGAACACTGATGGAGATCAGTGGAGTGAGATGGGGAGATGAAGGAAGCCAAAAAGGGGGGGGAGTTCTCAAGCCAGCTGTCACAGGACTGTGAGTAGAGCTCAATCTTTAGGGAAGTTCTCAAATGTAAACAACCCCCTTCCCCTCCCATACAATTCAGAGTTTGAGTTTAACCACTTGCAGGGTCAAGGAGCTGGGATCTTTATGCTTCATCTCTGTCACTCATTGATTGATGACTCCCAGGGGTATTCACTCCACTAAGCCTTCCTTATGTGGCTTTGGCAGGCGTCTGAGCCACAGTGGAGTGGAAAGGCCTGAGTTGGCTAAGGGCAGGGCATCAAAATAGTATTGGTTCTATGCTTCTTTTGTGCTTTATGATTAAAAGTCTAAAAAGACGTGATGAATGACCCTTGTTTGGAAATAGGGAAATGCTTACTTTCTCATTGTCAGTATATCTGGTGGAAGTTCAACTACATGAAAACAGGAAACATTTTCTTATTCAATACTGTGTACCAGCGTAATGCTCAGTAAATTTGAGGATTGCCAAATAAAAATAAACTAGCATGGAATTCTTTATTGTGTTGATTCACTGAGATCAGAGCAAGGAAGACACAAGCCAGTAATAAAATCTGACAAGTGTCAGGCACTGTTTGCCTTCAGGAACTCTTAGAAAACAGACCAACTAACACAAGGTAAAGTTGTCACTTGTGGTGGCTTGAGTTGCTTATTGAGCTATTGGCATGTTCGTGACTGTGCATCCTACAGTTGAGTTCAAGTCCGCTGTACTTGACCTCTCAGGCCAGCTTCTGCTTACTTCCATTGGTATCTAGTCGGGAGACATTTAGACTTAGATTCTGTTGCAATGCAAACAAATAATATTGATTAGTGGTAGTGAAATGTTAGTGCTTAGGTCATGACTGTGGAAAATCCACCTTCCCTTTCTGTTATGAGCAGAATTGTGTCCACCTTCTCCCTTTGAAGTCCTAAACCCAAATACATCAAAATGTCACTGTATTTAGAGATAAAATTGTTAAAGAGGGAATCAGTTAAAATGAGGTCATTAGTGTAGATTCTAACTCAATATAATTACTGTCTTAATCAAAAAGGAAATTTAGACACAGAATTAGATAATACACAGAGAAAACAACAATATGTTTGGAGTGAGGCAGTCACAAGCCAAGGATTGCTAGTAGATACCAGAAACTGGAAAGGCAAGAAAACCTTGTTTCCTACAGCCATCAGAGAGAACATGGCCCTGCTGACATCTTCTATCTTACTTTTAAGCTCTAGAACTATTAGACAACAAATCTGTTTCAAACCATTCTGTTTTTAAGTGCTGTTACAGCAGCTCTAGGAAAGTAGTACTTTCTCTTCCCTTTTGCCCCCTTTCTTCTCTTCCTCCCTGCCTTCCTTCCTTTCTGCCAAAGATTTTCCCAAGTAGTTATCTCCTTCTTTCTACTTTTTGTGTGCATTTTTATGTATACTGCATTTGTTGAAGTTTTACACTTGCCTATGACTTCTCCCAGCATACTCTACTCTTAAGCCACTGGAAAAGGGCTGAGAGATGCTTTTTCAGATGTGTTCTTACCTCCAAGGGACTCTTTTTTCCTCATCAACATGTTTGAGCTCTGCTGACATGGTGGGAACGAGCTCTTCCTGCCCTTGCAGTTTGGTGAGACCTGCTAGAAGACGACCTACATCTCTGCATGATGCTCCTTGTGCTGCCACATGTGCAAAGCCTGTCTTGTCCAAAGGAATTCCTGAGATTTCAGTGGACCCAAGTGTGGCCATTGGTCCTGGACCCCATGGCCGAGAGTTGTCAGCATCTTGCTAATGAATCAGGGTATTTGGTTGTGGATTTGCAGCAGACTCATGATGGGAGCAGTCTCCAGGGTAGAGTAGTAAAGCCAGGGCATGTAAGATAGTTGTGTGACTTAGGCATGTGCTCAGTTTGAAGGCATCATTTTTAAATTCCAGTATTGTTTTCCCTCACTCATGTATTCATTCATTTATTCATTAAACATTCATTTCGTGACCATTGTGTGCTAGACCGTTTTTTTTTTTTTTTTTTGTGGTACTTGGGTTTGAACTCAGGGCCTACACCTTGAGCCACTCCACCAGTCCTTTTTTGTTATGTTTTTTTTTTCCAGATAGGGTCTCACGAACTATTTGCCTGGGCTGGCTTTGGACCTTGATCCTCCTGATCTCTGCATCTTCAGTAGCTAGGATTACAGGCATGAGCCACTGGCACCTGGCTATGCCAGACATTTGTTAGGAACTAGAGAGATGAAGAAGAGCCAATACCTAAACAGTGCACTTAGGTGTTCTAGGTGCTTTGAGAATATGAATTATTGTACATAGTCTGATACAGCTATGAGGCAGAGCAAGAGGTAAATTGTGCTTAGAGAAGAATAGTTTTTATAGATTGTGATCATAACTGAGAGCACTGTCAACGAGACATTAGTGTTACTGTCTTCCTACCAAATAAATTCTCTGTCCTCTTCAGATGACTGCAGCACAAGCTCTCCACTGAGCTCTTATCAAAGTGAGCTCTGGCTTGCCAAACTCTGTCACGTCAACTTCCTGAACACTTGAAATTGGAGGACAAAATTATTTTTAGTTTCCTTCCAACCTGCCAAAATGATGTTCATTTCTGCATTAACTAAAATGTAGTCTTACAGAGGAATTTTGTCTAGTAAAACTTCATTGAAAACCAAGCCAAATATGTATAGATACATGTGTGTTTGTAACATATATGTGCATATGTGCTATGGTCTGTTGAGCAGGGTATTCACAGGCACCACGGAGCCAATCACGTGAAATCAGAATGTGAAGGCTCCCTTGGGCTACTCTTGGGGACTGAAATGAAGTCCTTTGGGGGAAATGTGAGAAGGAGTCCTTGGAATAAACTCAAAATATTTGGTCTGGCTTCCAAATCTTCCATTGTTTTGTCTTTTGCATTCTTTTGAAAGTGTGTTTACTATATTTTTTTGTTCTCTGCTCTGTGCTCTCACTCTTTGGGAAGAAGATAGGCACTCAGGGTGTTTTTGTCTGTGTACTTGCTTTGCTCAGGTTTTCAAAGGCTGCCTTGTGTTTCATGGAATTCTTGTGTATGACACAGATAGGCATATTGTGCCTCATCTGTCATTTCATTACAAATAATGTACATTAACTTTCATCAAACTCATGCACATTGACTTTTTGGTTTTTTAAAATTTTTTGGTGAACTGAGGGTTGAATTCAGTCTTCATGTTTGCAAAGTAGATGCTCTACCACTTGAACCATACCTCCAGTCCATTTTCCTCTGGTTATTTTGGAAATAGGGTCTCAAGAACTATTTGCCCAGGCTGGCCTCGAACCATAATCCTCTGAATCTAAGCTTCCTAAGTAGCTAGGATTACAGATGTGAACCACTGGCCCCCTACCACATTTGACTTTTTAAATGGTAGAAAATACAAATTAGCAAAAGGAAAGAGAGCAAAAGAGAAAAAAAATGACATGCAATCCAACAACCTGGAAATAGCTACTGCTAATACTTTTGCATCTGTGCTTCCAGCTATTTCTAAGCTGTTTTCTAGATTTAATGGCAAAGAATAGGGTGGGAAAATCATAGAAATGCATATCAGATCATCCTTGCATAGTACCTGGTAATTAATAAGGTTTCATACACACACACACACAGACACACACACACACACACACACACACACACACACACACGTACACACACTTATGCCAATTACCCAGGAAGGGGTAATTGTTGCAGACTCTCTGAGTCTGCAAGGCTCAGAGAGTATTAACATGACAAAAATTCAATAGCTGCATGCATGACTGACCCTCATATTTTTAGTTCTAAGGCCTTCCAAATTTATGTGATTTTATTATTTATTTCAAATCAGGTCCTTTATGCAGTTCTAAAGAATGACATAGCATATACATTGTCTGCACTAGACAGGAGTGGCAGAAGTGACCCAGGTTGGTATACTGGTTAAGGACTGAGCCAGTCTTCAAATGTCTGGGGTTCTGGGCCTAGTTGTCTTTGCAGTTTTTAACCTGGATGATCTCAGACTTGTTGGAGTGAAGAACTTCAGTTGCTTTATCTGTGAAATGAGGGAGTTTGTCTAAGTGACCTGGAAGGTTGCTTGTTTTTTTTTTTTTTTTTTTTTTTTTGTGGTACTGGGGGTTTGAACTCAGGGCCTTGTGCTTTCTAGGCAAGAGCACTACCGCTTGGACCATGTCTCCAGCCCTTTGTGCTTTAGCTTGCTATTCAGATAGGGTCTCCTGTTTTGCCTGGGTCAGCCTTTACCACAGTCCTCCCACCTCCACATTGTCTTGAGAGCCAGGATGAAGAAGAGGTGTTGGAGAAGGGAGATGGAATTAGTAATTAGCATCCAGGAAGTCAGAAATATCTGAGTTGGAAGAAGAAAACGTCTGGAGGAAGTGATATATCATGCCTGTGTGCACTTCAGAACATTTCATTTGTTTCTTGCAGGCATGAAACATTCCTCAATACACTTAGTTTTTAACTAATTAAAAAATAGGAGTTTTGCTGCTTTCTTCTTAGGATGTAGAAAACTGGAGAAACCATCAACTTTCATTTTCTCAACAAGAAAAAGATAATTTATGAAATCATGACTTCTCTTAAACACAGTGAAGAGCTAGGAATGGGAGTGGTCATAAAACATTCATCTTGCCTGAAACAGAACACATGGTCTCCAAAAGGAGACCACATGTGAATTGCAGCTTACCTGTGGCAGAGCATGGGGTCACCATGGTCTGCAATGCAAGAGGCTAAGAAAAACTCAGCCAAAATTATTAAATTAATTTTAAAGGTCAAATATGGGCGAACCTGAGCACGTAGAGCAGATGATAGCTGGATACCCAAGGAGAGTTAACACCAAATCACAGGCTTTTTAAACACACCACCACTGAGGCTGAGAAGAGAGATTCACAGCTAGGTTGAGGCACCATTGTGTTCCTCCTTTGATGGCACAGGCCTGGAGGGGGGTGATTACCACACACACAGAACCCCACGTGGACTCTCTCCCTTAAGGAAACTGAAATTACAACTGGAGTCAGGTGACAAATCCTTTTGCATTCAGGGCATAGGCAAAAATCCATTGCAAATTGTGCAGGGGAAAAAATCCTCTATACCTGGAGGAAAGGCGGGAAGCCACTATGGATCAAACCATTAGATGTCCCCTACAGCTGGGGACAAATTCAGGATTACTGATAAAGCCCTCTCCCCAAGACTAAAAGACAAAGAGCCTGCTTGAGACTGAGGTAGAACAAAGGAGAAGAATTCGCCTTTGTCTGGGGGTACAAAGCACCTTGGGGACAAAGCAAGAGTGAGGAGAGAGACCCTCCCTAAGTCACAGGTACGCAGAGAAGTAAGCAGGAATGTTGAGACATCAGGAATAGTGAGCAATATTGGAATAGTACCTTACAGCCAATCAGATACCACCATAGACAAGCTGCTGCTAGAGCAATTGAAGGCTGTGGTATAATGATCAAACACAAATGCCTCCCAGTTCCACACCACACATGAGGTAAGATGAGCACAACAGCAGGAGAGAGGGGTTGTTTTTGTATAAAAGTGCTGGCCACGGTCACCCCCGGACATACTATAAATGATGTCCATTCTCTCTCTCTCTCTCTCTCACTCACACACACTCACACATACACACAAAGAAAAGAAAAAAGAGCAAAAGAGAAATAAAGAAGAAAGTCCATTTTGAAGAGACAGATTATCAAATCAACTAGACTCGGATGCCTCAGAATAAGGAATTTAAAATAACTTTGATTAACATATTAATTGTTCTAATGGAAAAAGTGGAAAACATGCACGAAAGTATAAACAGGGGAGTTTCAACAAAAAGATAGAAACTACAGTCAAATGTTAAATGTTACAGAAAACAGAGTAGGTGAAACTTTTGCACCATCCTCTTAGCATTTGTCATTGTACATCAAGAATTGCAAATTCAAGTGCTTCTAAGGGTCAACCAAGTAATGGATAAGAGAAAATTTAGGAAGACATAAAATAACTATTAAAAATGCTGCTGGTAGTTATTATGGAAGGGAAAGCTTGCCCTAGGGGCTAGTAGAGGCCATAGTCAATTGCAGAGGGAGAAGGCCTCGGTTGGTGTGGGCAGTGACAGCAGCCAGCAGGACCTAATTGTTGTCTTGAGGGAATGCAGGTTGCTTCCAGATCTTTTAATTTTTTAAGAGAAGTAGAAATGCAGATTTTAATTATACATATACAATTATATAGTATGTATATAATTATTATGTATTATATATAATATATATACATTTTTGAATACCACCTCAGATTTTAATCACAAAGCAATCTGTGAATCAAATGACACATGACCCATAGGCCAAATGTGTGTACCTTTAGATTAATGGTTTGCAACCCAAGTTTAGCAATTAACTGTTTAACTGCTCACAATTAGAAAAATAGGGCAAGAACTTTACATATATGAAAATAATTCAGAAGATAACAGAAACTGCTTGTGTTAGGAGTAGGACCTGTTTGTTCACCTCTTTCTTTTGTTACTGAGCTGAACTGTACTTATTACATACTCACCACGCAGTAGCACACACATCCAGTAGCCCCTTTTATCTGCATTTCATGTTCCACAGTGTCAATTTCCCACAGTCGATACCATTCCAAAAGTATTAAATGGAAAACTCCAGAAATAAATAATCCATAAGTTTTAAATGACACTCCATTCTGATTAGGGTGATGGACTCTTGCCCCATCTTGTTCTGTCCCCCTCAGCATATGAGTCATTCCTTTGGGCTGTATAATATGCACTATTTGCCCACTGGTCATTTAGTAGCCACCTTGGTCATCAGCTCCATGGTTGTGGTACTGCATTGTTCTTATTTAATTACTAATGGTCCCAATGCATAAGTATCATGATGCTAGTAATTCACATGTGCCAAGAGAAGCTGGAAAGTGCTTCCTTTAAGTGAAAGGTGAAAAATACAGTAAGATATTTTCTGAGAGACCACACTGTTGTGGCTTTTGTTACAGTATAGTGCTATAACCATTCTGCTTTATTATTAGTGACAACTAGTAATACTATTATTAAAATAGTAATTTTTAACCTCTTATCATGCCTAATTTGTAAATTAAACTTCATAGGTATGTATGTTTAAGTATATTCAGGGGTCAGTACTAGCTGCAGTCTTAGGCATCCATTGGGCATTGTGAATAAGGAAGGGCTTCTGCCTACACGAGCACAATGACATTGATGTGAGTGTGTGAACACATAGTGCTTATTTATTTTAAGATACATATACATATACTTACAACACACATGCACTATTCCCAGTGAGTGAAGGGGCTTGCACATTGCTCACTGTCTGTGCATGGAGATATTTTTATTTTTCTTCCATATACTGTCTTGAGGGAATCTGTGCTGTTGACAAAAAGATGCTTCCACAATCAAAACTGTATGAATAAATTTGAGTGTGAACATGAACTTTTTAGTTAGTTTAACAATAGCCATCTCTTTCATAGATATAAACAGCCTTTTAAATTTATGAGAGTTTAGGTATAAGCCTTTAAAATGAAACCTGATTTTTTGAGTAAGACAGTTAACTAGAATGATTTGCAGCAAGATGATATACACAAAATTTATGTCTTTCTTTTCTAAAAATATCAGGTTGATAAATTCCATTAAAAATTATTTCTTGAAATCAAATGGTTCAATTTTGATCATGCCTCCTGGATTTTAACAGGTTTCCCAGCCCTGATTTACATTTATTTGTTTATTTTGTTTGCTTGTTTGTTTATTTGGTGGATTTGAGGTTTAAACTCAGGCCTTGCACTTGGTAGGCAGGCAGTCTACTACTTGAACCACACTTCCATTCCTGATTTACTTTTAAAAAGGACAAAAGTAATCAGAGAAGAAAACCCACTTCATTAAAACTACTTAGATAGAAGATGAATTTAAGTAAAATTTTCTTTTATTCACTCACATTACTCTTGATTCTATGCAAATCACTTTCTGCTTAACTTTTTCTGCTTTTCTGCTATTTTTTTTACACACAAATTATTTGCTGTCTAACAAGGTTTATTTTGCTTCTGTGCTGTTTCTTTTTGTAAATTGCTAGAACACATATTGAAATGCTGAAATATAAGCTCACATTTAAAATGTAAGCAAAATATCTATTATGAGGGTCACGAAGGGTGTTACCATTATTCCTTTTTTTATAGTTGGGGACTGAATATACCATATTTAAAATAAGTATAAAGAATAAGAAAACCACTAGTGAGTTTCATTCATTCTTACTAACCCCCAGTAATAAAATGAAATGCGATTATGAACCAAATGTCAAAGCCCTACTGATTATTGTGCACTTGTACAAATTAACATTTGTTTGGGGTATTGATGTTTTCCATAAATCTGACTCACTTGTTCCTCATAGTTCTCTTCCGAGAACATTTGCAATATTTTGAAGCTTGATTAGGGTATTGCTGCATCAGTAATTTGCAAGTTATAAGTGACCATTATAATCATGTTTCAAAATGTAAGGATGCACAAAAGATTCAAATCTTATTGCCTTCTGTCTAAATAAAGCGAGGGTAGTCTCCCAGTTACCTTATCAAAAGAGGATGCATGATTTGCCTTCCAGAGGATCTTTATATTTTGGATACAGAATCAATACAAAGGTGAGATACACCCAATTTGAATTGGTGACATATGTAAATCTCTGCCTGCTAAGCTGTCAGAGATTAATGTCTGAATAGGAGTAAGAAGCAGAGCCAACTGTAAAATTATACAGGGCATGGCGATTACCCCACCCGCATAATGGGGTTTGATTTGGAGGCTCTATTTTGGGATCACTCAGAAAGCACCAAATGCAGAAAGCAGAGCTTTGTCTCATTTGTCCGGGGAAGTGCCCTAATTCTCTACAGCATTACTCACTGCTCTTTAAGAATGAATAATGTGCTTTCTTTAGGGAACTCTGCTTCTTTTGTTTGGGAGCTGCAGCTTTTCCCAGTTCCTCTACTGGATTCCTCTTTTGATGCCTTTTTTAAAATCCTCCTGGGTTATGTTCTTTTAAGTTGCATTATCTTTGTTGCACCTGTTTGTGTAAAGAAAAAGGAATATCATTTTTTACATGACAGAGCCTCAACATTCTAAAGTTTACAGATCTGAGAAAACTGAGGCCCAGGAAGTAAGTACAAGGCCATGCAGTTCTGTCAGAGCTGAGTATCACTTCTGGGTTTTTGTAAGGTAGCAAGAGCACTGCCACCAAATTGGGTGTCATTGTACGTACCCTATGTGGTCATCTTCTGAGACTTAGAATTCATCTAATTTTGCCAGTAACTTCATCTAATCATGGCTATCCTGAGGACTGTGTCACCTACTTTAGATTACTAGTGGGTACTTTATCTGTAAGGCTTCACCTCTTCATGTAAGTTCAAGATTTACTTAAAAAGGGATAACATTACTTCACATTTCTGTAGTTTAAAATTGATGAAGCCCTGTCACAATTTTTGTCAATTTGTATTACTGGACTCTCAGGTGCTAGTATCAGACACCCAACTCAAAAATCACTTAAACACGAGAGAGATTGAACGGGTTCATGTTCTAATTGTGTCCATCAATGGATTCGACTCAGACACAGCTGCATCCAAGGCCTCGTTGGCGTCAAGGCTATGTTTCTGCACGGCTCAGTTTTCTTGTCTCTGTGTAGTCTCAGTCTCAGAATGACTTTGAAGGGTAAGAAGTCAGCAGTGGCCCAAGACTCACATTACTCCAGGGAAACAACTGTATGTTAGTGTTGTTAGAAGAGTCTGTTTCACCAATCTTGAATTTCCTAGGAACCTGTGCCTTTGGGCAGGGACACACAGTACTCTGCTCCCAGCCTGTGTCACATATTCTTTGGGTCACCATGTTGGGGGTAGGGAAACCCCATTCCACAAGGTAGTATGTAGTGGTGGAGAAGTTTTCCCCAGGAAGGGGCAGCAGAATGCTCTCATCAAAAGTAGCTCCAGCTCCTCACTCAGGATTTGTAGTAGCAAATCGGAGTTACATACAATGCTGATTTGTCATGAAAAGATTATTATGGTAGACTCAGGGCTTCATCAAGTAATGTACATTTTGTCACCTTCTTTTACCTTTATCTTTTGATAGGGAGCAAAAAGGAAAAAATCGTTAGAAGAAAGTAAAAATATGAAAGCATCATTTTTCTCCATTTCACTTTCATATATCATCCTAGCCTTTGTAGCTGTCCTAAAGAATTCACCCAGACTTGCAACTGTTATAAGACCTTAATACTCCCCACCAACTGTGGGGAGCTCTTCTCTGTAGAGACCAACATTTCATTTCTGCTCCTGCTGTGTTGGTCACCATATTTTCTGAACACAGTTGTCCAGTGAAGGTATGTGACATGAATCAGGAGTGAGTGCTTCTTCATTTTTGGCTGTCTGGAGAAGCCTAGGCTCTGAAGAGTTAGTTAGATAGCTGAGGTTGCACAACACACAGGGTTGAAGTTGGAATTCAAATACCATTATTTTCTTATCTCCAACTGTTTCTTTTACTTGGCTCTCCTGCCAAGTAATCAAGGGGCCAGTTTATATGCCAGCACACAACTTCCAGTCTCTCTGTGTGCTTGGGACCAAGTCAACAGCTGTGGGATTCGGTCCTTTGAAAATGACAATGAGCACTGGAAGACAGTCTGAGAACTTCCCAGCAGTGTGGTTATCCCATTCTCCTGAAAGCAGACACTGAAAGGTGATACTGTATGTCATCTTCAGGAACTCAGAGGTGTGGCTGATGTCAGACTAAGATGGTATGTGGTTTCATGTGCCTCTCCTGGAGTCTCAGTAGCAGAAGGAAACGCAATACATGCCCCACTTGTTGCCTGGACTTCTCAGCCATTCTCCCCTCCATCCTCCTGATCCATAGGATCAAGTTTCTATCTCAGAGACAAAGGAACTTCAACTTTCACTCTCATGACCCGAGTTGCTCCTGAGACCTCCCACCACTTTGCAGCTTCAAATCTCATACCTTCTATTGGATAAGAATCAAGCAAGAGAAAAGACAGAAACTTCCAGATTAATATGAAGACTGTCTCCCTCCCTCCCTCTCTCCCCCCACTTTCTTCTTCCCCTTCCTTCCCTCTTTTCCCTTCCCTCCTTCTTTCCCTTCGCTTCCTCTTTCCCTTCCCTTCCCCTCTCCCTTCCCTTCCCTTACTACTTCTACTAACCATTAGTCTGGGAACTATAACAGCAAGTCTCTCTCCCATTAAAAAATGTATCAGAGCTGGCAGTTTTTTTTTTTTTCTAAGCAGTGGCTGTATCCAAGTTTCAACCAGATAGACAGACTAGGAAGATACACACACACACACACACACACACACACATTATATTAACATATTATAAGATATTATATATGATATATATTACTATATTGCATATTAAGATATTCTGTATACTAATATATGTATATAGCTTTATTCAGGAGATTGGCATATGCATTTATGGGAACTGAGTGGGTAAATGGGAAATTGAAACTGTCAGTCAGTCAGAAAGAGTGGTCTGGGACTTTTAGGCATTGGCCTGTTGCTAATGAATGTTCTGGTCTTCACAGAATCCTTGACTCACCTCTTAAGATCTTGAAGTGACTAAGTCAGCCCTACCTGGATTATCTAGGATTCTCTCCCTTACTTCAAACCAACTGATTATGGGCTTTAACCACAATCTGCAGCACACCCTCCCCACAGTTTCTAGGTCAGTGTTTGTTTGAATAACTGGGCACTGTGGCCTAGACAAGTTGGCACATAAACTCCATCAGAGTGGCCAGTTGGAGTTCTAGCCCTCACTTTCAGGATCTGTGAAATGCAGGCTTTGTCCTGCTACAGATTCCGAAAGCTCTATAACTTTTAAATTGAATTGCATAGGCTTTTTAAATAACTGTTTTTGACAATTCAAACTTAGGTGAAAGAACTTACGTATGTCTATTATTATTTATCTGTGTCAGTCCTGTGTTTGTTTTGTAAACAATGGCAAGTCCAGAAAGGATAGCTTGGATGAGGTAGTAAGCAGATAGAGTCTATAAACCTTGATTTAGAAATTCTTATTTTTAAATTCGTGGTTTGTATTGTCCCTTTGATATGTTACTTTCATTACCTTCCACAAATATTCCTCAGACCTCTGTTTTAAGCCCTGCAATTCTTCATGTAATAAAACAACTTCTGCTTCTACTGTGCTTGTTCTAGTGGAAGACACTAAGATAAAGAAAATAACTACAAAATTTTATAGTGGTGATAAGTAGTGGTAAGTGACAAAGATAATAAAGGAGAGGGAGAGAACAGACAGTGGTGAGTATATGTGTGTGTAGAGCTCCCTATACAACCTACGGGGCCCAGTGAAAAATGAAAATTCAATGTCTGTTATTCATCACATAGGAGAAACATGCTACTAAATGTTCTAAAACATAAAGCCTTTTCATGAATCTCTTTCTGGAAGTCCTGGAATTTTATTATTTTTACTTGCTATTTAATGATGATTAAGTAAAGAAAAAATTAAAAATTTAGATTACTGGTGTGGATTTACTTTCACTGTTTCTAGTGTAGTGCCTACTTTCAACATAAAGGCTAGAATGTAGTAATTGAAGTGACATAATCTGTGCTTTCTAGCTCATACTGCATTTTGATTTTATGCTAGAGTGAAAACGCCTTGCAAAAGGGACTTCTCTGTTTTTATTTCACTTGTTGATGCATGCACATTCTGCTTCACCTTTGGCTTTCTGATGAATGAAGAAGGACTAAAAGCACAGGAAACTGTTATTTTTCCTTTCTCTGCCATTGTTTTTAATGCATGTGGTTGTACAAGGCAGGGAACCAGTGTGAGCGGGAAAGGATGGGCTAGGGTTCCTTGTTCATTCACACTTCTTAGAACACAACTGATTTAGTTCTTCATTTGAAGAAAGTTCTGGTTCCAAAGCATGGCTTCCTGGGGGCTGTCAGCTCCCCTTCTTACTCAGTCACAAGCTGCCATACTTACCCTTTATTCACCTTGACACTTGGGAGAATTCCTACATGTCATGGATCCACCATAATTCTGTGTCATGGGTCATCACTAATGCAAATGGGTGGCAAGGGTCCGCAAGACACATATTATGGATATTCCTCTACTTACTCACAAATGTTCTCCACTCTGCCATTGAACTTCACTTGCAATATACAAGTTCAAAGATGAAATTTCAAGACAGTCACTTTATATCAAGAGCACTAAACTAAGCCTGGAACCTGGGACTGTCCTGAGCATGGGACTCTGTGTGTTACATAGGTTGCATGCCCATGAACTGTGTATCTGTGTTCTTTTAGATACTGCTGAGGAGAGGTGGCATTTGATTAGGGTCATTGCAAGATGGGGAAGCCAGACTGCAGAAATCTAGGACAGGACCAACATGTGCAGAGATCCCAAGGCCCTTGGTGGCTTTCATTTATTCTCTGAAGAGTTAGGAGACCACTGTGGCTGGATCCACAAGTGAGAGGGTGAGGGGTGGGAAATGAAATCAGAAAGGCAGTTCCTGAACTATGCATGACCTTAAAGGCCAAAATTAGGGCTTAGGATTTTTCTATAATGGGATGGGAAGATGTTGGGGAGTTTGAGCAGAGGTGTGGCATGCTATGGTGAAATTTGAAAGGATCCCTCTGGCTTCTGAGTGACAATAATCTGTATACAGACAAGGTTGGAAGTGATGCAAACAGTGTGGATGTTGCCACAACAGACAAGCAAAACTGCAACCTCAGACTGTGTGGCATAGATAGCAATGATTAAATATGGTGAATTCAGAGCATTTTTTTCAAAACTGATACCATCATGGGTGACACATAGAGAGATTATTCACTTAGGATGTTGGCCCAAGAAAACAGATAAAAATGGAACCAGCAAAAAGTAGTGAATTTCCCAAAGTTCTCCAGTTTGTGCATGAAAGAACTGGGGGTACAGGAGGCAGAGAACAGAAGTTTTGTGTGTGCTTTTCCTCTGTTCTCCTACAATGTTTGTGCCTTTCCAGCATAATAGGTTCTACATTAACATCTTATAATCCTCTTTACTGGTGTAGCTGGATCTGCATGGATTACACCTCCAGCAATTCATCTGTACGACATCTTGAAAAAGTTCAGAAATTATGACCTGGGTGGGTGACTCCAGCATAAACCCATATTTTCATGGTTTCTGCTTTGGGATTGCCTGTCTGCCTCAGTTTTATTTTAGTAGCATCATGATAGGCTTTCTCTCTCCATTCAGTAAATATCTCTTGGCCTCACTTAATAAATCAGAATTAATAAGACAAAGATTTTGCTACTAAGTTTGATGTACAGTTGCACCATATACAAGTCCAAATGATTTAACTATAGCTGGCTCTTTTTTTTTCTTGATTTTCAGCACTTTCAGACCATGCTGAAGTCTAAATTGAATGTCCTCACACTGAAAAAGGAACCTCTCCCAGCAGTCATCTTCCATGAGCCAGAGGCCATCGAACTGTGCACCACCACACCACTGATGAAGACAAGGACTCACAGTGGCTGCAAGGTATGGGATGTGTGGCCAGCAGGGCTTCTCCTGGTGGGACAAACTCAAGCATGTGTGGTTGTGAAAATCTTGTTCCAAAATAGTATGTATTTTTAAGAAGGCAAATATGAAACAACTATCACATTAAGCTCATTGAGTGATGGCAGTATGAATTCCTATCCTGTTTTATTTTTCTTAATGACATAACACTTCATCATTGTGGGGCACTCATTAAAACACAGGTTTTAGCACGTGTGAACAATATGATATTCTTGTATTTTCAGTAGCTATATGGAACTTTGGATTCCACTAGGAAAGTTTCATCGTTAATGATAAATCCTCCCTTGCAAACTGAATAAAACATATCTTAAAAAATGAAAAAAACCAGCCTCCCATCTTCTCCCTCCAAGCTTTCCAACAATTGAATTCTGAGTCCTTTGGTGGTAATTTTGCATTTTTGCTTTGTTTCAGCTCTCAAAATTTATACTAATATCCTTGCCTCAGAATCCATAAAAAAGCATTTTTTATTTATGCAAACTACAATGCTGACATGGAAACAAAGCTAGGAACAAAATGTATAATTTTGGTAAGCTTTTGGATTCTTTTGCTTGAGTTGGTGAATATAGAAATAGGTTTAGAGATAAAATATTTTGATGCATGTTTGGTCACCAGAAGTTTTTTTTGAGTCGGGGGAAAAATAACAAGGGGAAGGGAAGTGCACATTTATTTGCATAGAGATTTTCTTTAAAACCTTGTAGATCCACTCCTTTCCTTAGTTCTTATTGTGGGGGAAGCAGTTCTTACATAGCTGTGGTCAGCTTGGAGCCTGCAGTAGTCTTGGGTGACAGTGTTTTGCATAAAACCTCACACACATCCATTCATTCCACATGTGCTTGCTGAATGCTCACTGTTTACCAGACACTGGGACAGAGTATGGGTAAGACGCACATTATCTTTATGGAATTTTAACTGCTCATTGAGCCACAGGCGAAGAGAAAGTACACACGCACAAGCACTGATTGGTGAGGAAGCCAATTTATGAAGAGTTTGTGGAAGCATCTTTTAGGTAGAGAGGACAAAGAGTGCTAATTATCTGAGGTAGAGCTATTCTTAGCAGATCTTGGAAAGAAAGGAATGGGCCAGTGTACCTGGGAAGCTGAAAAAGTTCAGGTGAGTGGTGAGAGTTGGGTCGAGGGAAGCTTTGTAGTCATGGTAGGGAGTCTAGATTTTGTTCAAATTATGATGAAGATTTAAGCAATGAGTTATATGGCTCAATTAAATGATAAGTCTGATAAGGCTAAGCTGGCAATTCTACTTCCCAGAGTGGTTGCCAGTGGCTCTGCTTTAGCTGAAAAGAATGAATGTGTAGCACTGGTCTCAGGTCCACTGCATGCACTACTTACAGTGAGGTGACAAAGAATTAGCAAAATAGTCATTACATTTGAAAGTCATATAGATTAAACACACTGTACATCCCTAGAAGATTTACTAATGTCATTTTGAATTCTGTTCCTATTATAGAAGATCAGGGCTCAAGAAGCAAGATGAAGTCAGCGGCTGCAAATATAAGGAGGAGAGTTTTGTTTGATAGACTCTAGAAAGTATGTTTAAAATGGGAAGGATATTAAAAGAAAATACAGTTACGGAATAAAAAGCACACCCAGCAATCTGACCCATATATGAAAGGTGTATGTGTGTGTGTGAGAGAGAGAAGAGGGGAGAGAGAAAGAGAGCGAGAAGAGGTTTGGTAGAGGAATAAACAGCATTTTATTTTTCTGAAAAGGAATACAGAGTTCAAGATTCGTAGACTAAATTTTTTCTGTGCACTGCCTTAGGTCTTGCTGATCTATTTTACTTCTAAAAGGACAGTGAAAAGGAATAGGAACTCAAGAGATGAGTTCCAAGAGGGTTGGGATTGTGCGGGCATCAGTGTGTGTGGTCATCTAGACAAGGAAGTTTGCAGTGATTTCAGCTGAACACAGGGAGGGACTCTGCATTCAAGGTGAAAAATACATTCCACCGAGCTATAAAAATTTATGAACTTACCATCCCTAGAAATGGTGAAGAGGAGGTTCCAGTGTGGATAATGATAATCTCGGAGTTGGAGGCCTGAGCCACCATCTCTGAGGACCTTTCCAGCACTATCGTTCTATCTGAAGGAAGAAAACGTACAACGTGCAATTCTCCAGAGTGTATGCTATCAACTTGATATCTTTAAATTGTAACTGTAAATGTACTGGAGTCACATTCTTTAATTTTCAAGGACAATGTCATGTTTGTATTCAAAGTCATATTCCTTTGTTAAAAAGAAAAGGTTAGGTCTTGGGACCTTGACATTTCTATTTAAAATCACCAGACCTCCCCCAGTTCTCCTGATCATCTTCAAGAACAAAGTCCAGTGTTTCCTTTCTGATTCTCGCCAGTGAGAAACTTAGCTCACAAGATGCCAGCTGCAGAATGGACTCTCTCTCAGACTCACGTGTCCCAGGAATAATGAGCACAATGTAGCTCCAGTCCAGCTGCGGGGCCTGCATTTTGGACACTCCATCTTTACACAGAGCTTGTTCTTTTTTCCTAAGAGCTCTCAAGTTGTGCTTGCATAACTTTGGGGTTGGGGAGGGAAAGAGGTAGGAAGAAGTGAAGGAAAGGGGAGTTGAAAGTGGGTTATGGTTAGCACCACCAAGACCCTTTTACATCTCAGATTTCACATTTCCCACTGATCTGTATTCTCAGTGGGTTCTGACTGCACAGTCTTGCCAGGCTATTCGTGTTTCAGGCAGCTGGGTCTTTGTGTGTTCTCCTCTATTGCTGCCACTTTTTTTTTTCCTGGAGTGGAGTTATTTAACCATACAACCCACTGCATCCTATTAGGACTCTTTCTGGAGCTGTTTTGAGTATCAGAAGTTGTGTGTTATCTTGCAGCAGTGACAATGGCTTTTTACACCTCTCTCCTACCGAGCACAATGGCATCCTAGTGGCTTCATTTCAAGCAGAAATTTCTTGAATTAATATTCATTGAAAAAATCTACTGTATGCATAGAATCATGGACTCGAGTCACACCTCCAACTCCTACTTTTCAAAGTTAGTGAGTTATTATTTTAATTGTACAATTTATAGAGGAGTATAATAATTTGATACATGTAAACGTTATGCAGTGATCAAATCAGGATAGTTACTATTTGCATCTCCTTAAACTTAAATTTGTTTGAAATTAAAATATGTAACAATTGTACATACTTATGGGGCATGTGTGGATTTCACAGCTTGTATACAATACGTGTTGATCAAATCAGATATATTGCCATCTCCTTATTATCACCTTGCCATCTTTACTCTCCTCTCTAGTATTTATTCATAAAATAGTTAGCAGGTTATTGTGAACTATGGTCCTCACTGTTCTCTAGACCTCTCTAGAACTTATTTCTTCTCTCTGACTGTATTTGGGTAACTCTTCCAATCTCCCACTCTCCCCTCACTTCCTCCCGTCCTGGCCTCACCATCAGTATTGTATGTTCTGATTGACTTTAACATTCACATGTGATAGATGTGTTAGTTAGTTTTCTACTATCACTGGGACAAAATGCTTGAGCTAAACCTCTGAAAAGGACCAGAGGCTTGTTTCTGTCTGTGATTGTTTGGCCCTGTTGCTTTGAGCCTGATCATGGTGGAACATCATGGCAGGAGCATGGCAAGCAACACGACTTACTGCATGGTGGCTGGGAGACCCACTTCTTTCAACTAGGCCTCACCTTCTAAAATTCCAAATGCCTTCTGGTAGTGAGTGCCATCAGCTGGGGACCACAACTCCAACATATTTTGGGGAGTGGGTCACATAAGACCCAAATCATAACAGTAGAGAAAGTCTGGTGCTCATCTTTCCATGTCTGACTTATTTCACTTAACATAAGGTCCTCCAGTTCCATCCATCTTGCTGCAAAGGGTTGGGTGGCATCACTTTTATGGATGACTATTATTTGATTGTATGTGTATGCCATTTTCTTGATCCATTTATCCATCGGCAGGCATCTAGTTTGATTCCATATCTTAGCTGTTGTGAATAGTGCAGCAACAAACATGGGTGTGCAGTATCTCTTTGATACGTTGATACCATTTCTTTTGGATATATACCCAGCAGTGGGAGTGATGGACCATATGTTAGATTTATTTTTAGTTTTTTGAGGAACCTCTAAAATGTTCTCTATAATGGCTGTTTTCTACTAACAGTGTGTGAAAGCTCCCTTCTCCACATCCTCACTGGCATTTGTTATTTTTTGTCTTTTTTGATTCAAGCCATTCTAACTGGGATGAGATGACAAGTCCTTGTGGTGTAGACTGACATTTCCCTGACAGATAATGAAGTAAAACATTTTTCATGAATATGTTTGATCATTTGAATCCTTTTTTTAAGAAGTGTCTGTTCATATCCTTTGCCCATTTTTAATTGGATTATTTTCTGTCATTGAGTTTTAAAATTTTCTCATATATCCTGGATATTAATCCTTTGTTAGATGAATAGTTTGCAGAATTTTTCCCCATTCTGTAGGTTGTTTCTTCACTCTGTTGATTGTTTCCTTTGCTATTGGGAATAAGACCTAAAAAGCCCAGGAAACAAAAGCAAAGATGTACAAATGGGATTTTCACATGTCCGTTTCTATCCAGAGGTCCTGGGCTCAAAGATTTACCCTTTCTAATTGGGATAGAATTTTATCTTTTCTTATAAAAATTAGAAAGCACAGGAATAATGTGTTAAAGGTGCAGAAAGTCAAAAGTTGCATTTTTTTCTCTCTTATGTAGCATATAGACCTAATATGCTAAATACAGAAATATGATGAAAAAAGGTCACGCTAAGGAAGGTCATATACAAGAAGGGGAAGGTAAAAGAAGGAAGTTAAGAAAGTGAACATGGTTGATGTACTCTCTATACAAGAATGAATGTAGAATTTTTAAACCAGGTGAAACCATCATAAGAAAGGGACTGAGAGAGTAAGGAGAAAAATAGAGGAGATGAACCAAACTGGGTCACAATACATATAAACATGGAAGTGCCACAAGGAAACTCCCTGCATAGCTATCTTAAACAACCAGAAATCTCATTTTTCCCTTTTTCTTTTCTTATACAAAATCTGAGAATCGGAGAGCAGAACAGATTCTGCTTGGGGCTTGGTACCAGAGGGAGAGGGGAGGAGGTGGAGAAATGGTGAAGGAGGGTGAATATGGTACAAATACTGTATAGATATGTATGTAAACGGAAAAATGATATCTGTTGAAACTGTTCCAGGAAAAGAGGAGGAGGCAATGAAGGAGAATGATGGAGGGGGTGAATTCAAGTAAGATATATTTGATATATTGTAAGAACTTTTGTAAATGCCACAATGTACCCCCACCCAGCACAATAAAAGAAATAAAGAAAGAGTGGGGGTAATGTGCTAAAGGTAACATGTAATTTTACTTCAAATGTACCACTCATGTTCTCTAATTTAGCTTCCTAAAAAAATGAACAGCCTTATTATAAAAATGTGTATTACTGCCAATCAAGGAAATACATGCATGCATTTACATATTACAAACATAAACACACCATGCACACATCCATATTTTCATTCCACTCTTGTCCCTTTGTGCTCCCTCAGTGCTCATGCAGTGTGTCCTTGTCTTCTTGCTGTACCTTGGGAAGCATCCAGTAGCCTGTGTCCCTTCCTTCTTCACCTGGCGCCTCACCAGCATGTCACCTAGGCATGCTCTCACACAGGAAGCCTGACACTCCTTAATGTCACCTCCTTGGGGTTACTTGGCTTGGCATAGAACAAAGCCCCATTTAAGGATTTTGCTGTCCTCTTCCCCACAGGTAAGGGCAGAAACCATCAAATGAACAAGTTTTCAAGAAGGAGTTAATGATTCATAAACCGTAACTATTTTCATATTACTTTGGTTGAGATTCGGGTGTAGCAGTAATAGTCCCTTAGCTCTCAGGAGGAATGTACTTGGTTTATAGTTTCATGGATAGAAAAAAACCTTCATTTTCTTCTGAGCTGAAGGTTTATGGAAAAATCTTCAAATCCTACCATGTGTAGGACTTACATAAAATGTCCAGTTTTAAGAGTGAATTCCAGCAATCCAACTTAAGACAAAGTCTCCTGATTTGGGTTTAACTATATTTGAAGTTAGCATCACATGTATCTGTTTTCTACACTGGAATTTTTAATTTTTGTGTTTCTTTGATCACTAATGTATTTAATTAGAAATTTAGTCATTTTTCTCATTTTAGACAAAGGCTCAGTTTTTAGTCATCAACACAAAAGTGTTGATCCAAAGATGTTGTCATCCTCATCAGATGTATCTTTTCAGTTCCTTCTCAGTGTAGGTCATCTTGGACATTGCATGGATCCGATTATTACACTTATGCAGACTTTCTCCTTGCAAAATGAGTTTCTGATTTCAATATCAAGACAAGAATATAAGCAAAATGAAGAATAGTAATCCCTGAAGTAGACTTAGACCTGTGGTCCTTACTGATTATTTTCTTCTAAATCCAGAGTGGGTGATAAGCTAATTTATTTTCTCTTTATTCTTTTCAGACTTGCCTGTAAACAAATCAAAATGCATTTACTTCTGCTTGTCTCCTCAAATATAGGAAGCTAAAAGTTGACATGAGCCAACATGTGCTGTTTAAGAGACAAGCTTTTTTTCTTCAGTTTTACTCTTTTTAGACTTAAAAGTTTTCTGTTTTTCCTTCCCTGCTTCTATGCTCCCTCGATCTCTCCCTTTCCTTTCTCTCTTCTTCTTAATTTTCTTTCTTTATTCCTTTCTTCATTTATAACAATATATTCTATACTCTTATGAATGGTCTAGGCTTTAATGGAAAACAAAGATAATAATTCTGGATGCTTTGGGTTGAAATAGCAGAAAAGCTAACTTGGATTGACTTAACTCACTGAACTTTATTTGCTGTCTGATCTTTAAATTCTAGCAGAAGGGTAGACTTTAGATGCACTCCAAGGGTTCACGTGGGAATCTTGTTCCCTGTAATTAAACTTCGGCTTACTCCCAGGTCCAGCTTAATTCTTAGCCTAGTTTCTCTTATGCTAACAAAAATTGTCACTACGGTTGTGGGACACAAATCTGCCTAACACGGCAAACTCTGGGAGCTTTTCTCCCAGCACTCCAGCAGTTGTCTTGATAATCACTCTGATTGGATGGGATGTATCACATGCCTACCTCAAAAATGGTGTTTATGTTTGGAGAATTGAATATGCTAGTTGCCTTGGCTTAGCTGAAGTGTTCAATTTCTAGAACTGGGAAGGCAGCCACTTTCTCTGGGAAGAGAAATCAGGTGTGTGTTGGAATGAGGCATACATTCTGTAGAGGCAGCAAAAGTGTCCCTCTAATTAAGATAGACTTCCTGACATTGAGTGCTATCAATGGACATTGTAGTGAAAGGAATGATGGGAGAAGAAAGTGCAGGGTCTTCAGGGAGATGATCAGGGCTGCCTTTCCCTCCGTTAGTTAGCCCCAGCCTGTTCTCTGGAATACTTACGTAGGGGTTTTGTTTGTTTTATGTTGCATGTACAAGTTTGATGACATAAGCTGGATGAGCTATAGGCCACTTCCTGGGGCCATTGCTGAGGGCAGTTGTGAATGGCCATCAGTTGACAAGTGGTTTGGCCTTCTGCAATTAGGGGCTTTCATCTTCCTGGTGGCAAGGATGTTCCCATTCACTGAGGAAATCCTGAACCCTGCTTTTTGAAACTCATTATTTTTTTGGCAACTCACTACTCATAGTCATAAGTAGAGAAGGAAAAACAGGGATTTAGGAAAGATAATGAGATCAGATTTGAAATTTGAGGCGTTTCTAGAATCAGCAGGGGACAATACCCAAAGAGCACCTTGCTGTATGGATTTGAGTTTTACAGGTATCCAGTCACTCTAGGAGAATGGTTCTTTGAGACTAGAAAGGACTGAGATACACCCACATGGCTTCAGCAAACACTATTATCTTTCCTGGGCTCAGTTATGCATTACTTAAAATCTTTTCCTATTTGGAATTGTCTTCAGTTCAACTTATAAAAGTGCTTACAGTGATGATTATCATCCCACCTTATTTTTCTAGATTGCCACTCAGTGTTGACACTCAGTTCAAGCTTATTGATTGATCACACACTTCTTTATGCTATCACTCTTTCCCATGATTGATGGGTGCAGTAGAGCTATTGACTCTTTAAGGGATTCTTTGGAGATCCTTAAAACCATCAAACTATTTATTTCCAGGTGCCCTCCACCACGTAACGGCAGTGGCACCTCAAATGGCCATTTTACTCCAGTGAGTCTGTTAGGGTATTAAAGCTTAATGTTTATGCTAGTGTCAATGTTTGTATATTTCTAGTTCTCCAAATTTGTTTTTTTTTCAGTTTTATCCAACACATATATTTTTTTAAATCATTGTGCTGGGTGGGAGTACATTGTAGCATCTACAAAAGTTCTTACAATATATTGAATATCACTCCCTCCACCATTCAACATTAGTATCCTTCTTACCTTTGGAAACCATTGGGAGCTCAGCAAAGATTCACTAGTGAGAGTATAAGAAAGTCTTCTAAATGTCTAAAAACAATATTATAAAATTTCTACTTAACAATATTATAGAAAGTATGCAGTGATTAAAAATTCTTTTATAGAAATTATATTGATATGGAAAATGTCTTTGATGCATTAAATGAATTTAAAAGTTGATTACTAAATGTTGTTAGAGGATCTGACTTTTGTATTTATAATAGAAGACTGGACAAATATATATTATAATATGGATCAAAGTAGTCTCTGGATGGTAAGACATGGATAAAGCTTTTCATTTTCTGATTTTTTTTTGCTCACATTCATTTTCTAAATTTTCAACATTGAGCAAACATTACTTTTTAAATGGGTTTTACAATGCAACAATTCAAGAATTTAATGTGAGAAGTTTGTCTGGAGAGTTAGTTATCTGTAGGAAACTATATTCTAAGGAACATTTTAAAAAATGCACCCCCCTCCCAAGTCAGTGATGTAGATATTTGTTTCTTCTCTGTGCCCAAATCAGAATTTCCATAGTTTCAGTGAATATGACCTTTTTCATGCAATTTGTGGCTTGTCAGGGTCAGACTTACTGGTGTACTCAGCATAATAACTGCAAACTTATTTGTGTTTAAAGGAATGCTGTTGTGCTTTCTGATGGCTGCTTAGTGGCAAAATTAGTGGTCCAAAGTATAGAAATACATTCACTTAAGGGTCTGGAGACCATGGTCTAGAATTAGCACCACTGGGTAGAAATCAAGGTGTCAGCAGAACCATACTCCTTCTGAAGAGTCCAGAGAGAATCCTCTTGAAGTTTATGGGTGCCACAGGTGTTCCTTGGCTTAGGGCCACATCACTCCTGCCTTTGCCTCCCTGATCACATTGCCTTCCCACCTTCAGTGTCCTCTGTCTTTTCCCTCTCTTATAAAGACAATTATGATTGGATTTACTGTCCACTGAATAATCCAGAATAATCCCTCATGTCAAGTTTCTTTATTCAATCAAATCACTAATGACCATTCTTCCTTTAAGGTAACATTTATAGGTTTCGGGAATGAAACCTAATATCTTTGTGTTATCAACTATAAATGCTGACTTTCTTACTGGGGAATTTTGGAAATGCAAGAAGCCTTGCAGTTGTTCCACAGTATCCATAGGGGATGGTTCCAAGATCTCCCAGTGACACCAAAATCAGAGGATGTTCAAGTCCCTTATATAAAATGACATAATATTTGTATATAATCTATGCACATCCTTCTGAATGCTTTAAATTATCCCTAGATGGCTTGTAATACCTAATACAATGTAAAGCCTATGTAAATAGTTCTTATAATGTATCATTTAGGGAATAAGGACAACAAAGAAATTGTATGTATTCAGATCAGGTGTATGTGTTCTTTTAATGTTTTCGATCTGTAGTTGGTTCAATCTGTATGTGTGGAACACATGGATACAGAGGGTTGACTGTACAATGTTTATTATATATATTATACATAATTTTATTATATATGGTGTTTATAGTCAATCAGTTGTTTAGGTTAGGTTTATCATTTCTTGAGCTTAAGAAAATTCCTTAACTGATTTCAGAAGGCTATTAAAAACAGAAAAATTAGGAGGATTGGTTTGTAGAAGGAGCATCTTGCTTTTATGTCGAGACAGATTTCTTTGTATTATTCATTTATTTATCAAGTTTTCTAAAAAAGAAGATACCTCAAAATTTTATATAAATACAGGTTTCTTACACAAAGTCACGAGCATTTGTTCTTCATGGTCCAGGGTAGTGAGTATACTAAATAGTGTAAAACAGATCACAAGAATAATACAGGGAGTGTGAATATATTCTTTTCTGTCCGTTCCCAGTAAAGCTCTAAGCATAATTTTGAAAACAGCATGAGAAATATGAGTATTTCGTGCATGTCTGAGAGAAGTACCTTTTTAAGCTATTATTTCTCCCTTGTGATTTCCTGTTTGGACAGTTTGTCTTTGGAAACAATTTGTTGGTTTAGTTCTGAAAACTTAGTTTAATTATTATCTTAATTTAGGGTTTATTTATTTAGAAAATATGTTAATTATTCTGCATGTTTTCCTGGATTAATTCTGTGGATAAAATATAGTTCCTGGTGGTAGACTTCAATTGGTAGGCAACCCACAGAAAACCAATTAAGATGGTGTAAACTCATTCCTAATGTGCTTTACGGTTTCCAGCAGAGACTGCACAACTTCTTAGAGACTCTTAGAAGGTTATAATAACTTCAATACTAAAATCTGCTTTATTCAAATGTAAACTTTTTTTAAAAAAGATTTTTATGTATTTTAGAGTCAGCATTCTTTATGTCGTATCTTTTCAGTGTTCCTTTCAACTTTCACACTCGAGGCATCTGTATGGGGGAAATGAAATGGTAGAGCAACAGTCTATCTGCTACTCTAAGGTGAATTTATTGTTTGTTAAATGGAAAAAAGTGAGCATTAACTAAGTCTATTACTGTAGACTGTGAATGTAACCTCATGCAAACTTGGGCTTTTTTGTATGAAATTTTTGTTCCTGGAGTTTTAAATTGCATCCAAGCAGTAGTTTCAGGGATAAAAACATGAAATAATAGTGAAAAACTGAAGATGAAATATTTTTAGCTCTCTCCTCCCTCACCCCTCTCACATGTCCCACTCCTATTTGAAGAAGTAAACATAACTATTTTATCTGTTTCTCCTTATGTTTACCTTCATATTTCAAATGCCATGCTTTCCTTTCCCCATTTTGGATAAGACTGTTGGCTTTCTATTTTGGTAGGTGCAGATTTGGGTCTATAAACCCTACCTACTTTCCTTCCTCCATCTTCCTTATATAGCTACTTTGAAAGTTTAGGTAAGTCATTATCTGTGTGGTAACTAAAGGGCCCATCAATGCTTCATGACTTTATTTCCTTCTTGTAAAATTAAAAACAACATATGTTCTTTTTAGAATTGATACAGTATTGTTTACACCTCTACTTGATTTTCCTCAAATTCACCTGTCACTATACTGAGGCATAGCAGATAATTTATTCTTTTTCACTTCCTGGGAATACCTCCCTAAGAGTCCTTTGTCTTCATGCCAAGTAGCCTCTGTCTCTAAGTCAACTGTACTGCTGTAACTTGGAACTTTTTTGTTTGCTACTGTCTTGTGTTGGATATTCTGTTTTCTTCTTCTTTTTAGTTTACTCCTTTCTTATGCTAGAGCACATCTTCAAGGAGTAAAAGTTGTGTGTTTTATTTGTTTGAACGTTTCTCTTTTTTTGAAAGTTTTAGCAAGGATTTATTTTAGCATAGCAAGATAAGTTAAAGAGAAGCAAGAAAAGGAGAAACATTTCCTGCTCCCCACACAGGAAATGGGGGTAAAGACTCCTGAACATTCTTTGTTTTATCCTCGCCCTTTGAAAGCTTGTCTGGGCATAGAATATAGTTTTCCTTATAGTTTGGATCTGAAGTATTTCCCAAAGGTTTATGTGGCAAAGCCTTCCTGCTCAGTTTCGTGCTATTGGAAAATGGTGAAACTTAAAGAAATGCAGCCCAGTGGGACATCTCTAGGTCACTGTCTTGGGCTCTTGAAGGGGATTGTTGGACTTTGATCTCTTTCTCTCTTCTGGTCCTGACCATGAACTGTGTGAATTTGCTCCCCACATACTTCCGCCATGATGTTCTACCTTACCATAGGCTCAAAAACATCAGGGCCAACCAATTGCAGAAAGAACCTCCAAAGCTGTGAGCCAAATCAACCTTTGTTTATTATAAGTGATTATTTCTGGTATTTGTTATAGTAATAGAAAGCAGACTCACAAAGGTTGGAAATACTTTCTGCTTAAAATGGTGAAGATGCTAGGCTTTGACTTCTGTTATTCCCATTTACTTTTAAGAATTTGGGTCCCATTTGACTCAGATACTAATGTTCCTTTCTCTGTGACTATTTTTTCTCACACTTTGGAAGCCTTTGAAACTTCCTTTAGTTCTTGGTACTCTGAAATTTCATGGTTAATGCTTTGACGTGAATTTTCCCCCCAATTCATCCTGTTGGATAGTTGTGGACTGTTATTTCTTGATAGTTAGGCAACCTTAATTAAAATCTTGACTTCCTTGGAAACCCTTTGAGAAACAAAGGCATGATATACATAGAGAGGTCATAAATCAGTTTTGTTAAACTCGCTTCGGAAAATCTGGCTCCTATGTGTAGATTCAGTGGGATTTTCATAACTTCCAAATCTTTGATGCATCCTCTGCTACCTTACTATGTCCTATCCCCTTTATTTTGTCCTCTCTGTTCATAATTTAACATTTTCCATTATGATCAATTTAGTGGCACTTGGAAAAAGAGGAGATAAAGATCTAAAGTTAATTTGCTGTTTTTATCCAGGATCCCCCTCTGAATTGTTAAAACCTTTAAATCACTAATTTTAACCACTTGAACTTTCCTTTTTAAAAATATGTTTATCTAAGTGGAAGCAGTGAGACTTAACTTACTTTCAAGGTTAAAGAGATATTTATAAAGTACTTTGAACTTTTGGTAAGAACAGTGCTATATAAGTAAAATACTGTCACCATTGAAATTCAGCCTCCCTTGGTTTGACTGTAAAGGTCAATGAACTATAAACCATCATGCTGGCAAATAAGATGTAGATGTTAAAATGGTGATAATAGCATACAGTCCTAAAAAGGTCATACAATGCTTTCTAAATAAGAACAGCTATTTCTTGTGACATGTCTGCATGCTTTAGATCCTAACTATCCAGCAAGTAGAATGTAAAAGGCACTGTAACAACAGGTGCAGATGTGTTCCCGGTGCGCTGGTTGTTCATTTCTTTGTTTTTATTGAAAATATTATACATTCATTTTTTGGCAAGAGAAATGATGTCTGGGCTCCTGTGCATACTGAGTTCTCTAAGTGAGACATTAGTCAGATTGGCGTTTATGAGTCACCAGGCATCTTCATAAACCAAATCCAAGGATTATAAAATCATTTACCCAGAAAGTAATGGGGATAAATGAAATTTATCATCATGGGAGCCAGGAAAGTTACTTTCTGAGCTGAAGACCCTACTGAAGTTACTTTTTTTTGGTCCCACATTTATTGATTAATACATTCTTTGTAAAAATTCTTTTTGTAACATGGAGGAACAGTGGTAGAATTCTTTTATATTACCACCTACTATGTTTAATATTTTTTGTTATGGCAGGAGAGATGCCGTCCTTTATCACAAAGCATTTTCCCACTACTTTGTCATGGAATGGTGTGAAACGGCACGTACTTTTCTCATCAGATAACTCACCAGTTCGTGCTGAGCCTGCTTTGGTGTCTCTTCTACTATGTCTCCTTCACTCTCACTCAAGGGTTTCTTGAAGTCTTTTGACTCTAGTCCTACCTTCAGCCCTATTTCCCCAGAGTCCTGGGCTGTCAGGAACACCTCAGGTAAAGAGCTTCAGGGCCCTCAGCATTCATTTTCTGTAAAACAACCAAACCTTTATCTTGATGGTTAAAAACAAAATGCTTTTATAGCAAAAACTTGGTGAATTCATAGTTGTTAAACAAATAGACTTTCAATTTTATTTCTCTTTTTTAGCAGGATCACCTCCTAGAAGTGGAAGATCAAAGAGGGAGATGGCTTAGCCTGTCACATTGTCTACTAAAGTCATTCTAAAACAAAGAGAGTCAAAGGGAGAAAATGAAGAATATTGAAAAATTAGTGTATTCATTTACAATCATGAAATTCTTCTACTAAGAGCTCTATACATTCTTTTCTTTTTAGTTACATGCCCCTTTAAACAAAATAAGCACTAACTACAAATATATTAACATATAGGTTAAATGTATGTGCTTATTACTAATTATTATGTGTGTTTTAAACAAATGGAAGAAGGAAATTTTAGAAGAATGAGCTAAATCAGGGATGAACATTATTGTATGTATGTATTATTAATTTCTGTGGTTTCCTATCGTAGGTAGTGTAGGCAAGGCTCCCCTTGAACAATAGTGAACATAAAACCAGAATTTTAAAATGGCTTTGGGTAGTTTCAATATTGTTTTGCTGGCTTCCTGGCAGATTCACTGTATCGTCAGATTTCAGCCAGAATGAGGTAGAAAGATTATATCACAACAGGAGACATGGTGTCTTCACCACTTTTTTTGTTTGCTTGTTTGCTTCTGTGTATTTTAAATTTTATCTTAAATCTGTTGTTTAAATTTTCAGGAATATCAGCTGGGCTTTGTTAAAATCAGATTGTGTACTCCAGGAATCCTCTGCAATGGGCAGAAGTCAACTCAATCACTTTTCCTTAGGATACTTCTAGTTCTATATGTGACACTGATCATGTGACAAATGGACATGTGGCAACCTGACTGAGGGTGCTGGTATCAATTTATATATGAAGAATTATTAATGCTGTATTAGCTCTTATTTTTTTAAGATAAAAATAATCATGGATAGAAATTCATATACTGTATGCCCAACCCACATGATGGTACTATGTACCTTATGAGGTGTACACAGTGATCTTTGGAGGTGATGGACCTGGAGTACTGGACTAGGGAGATGGAGGCAGCCCCTTGGTTTTCTCTGCTGAGTTTGTCCATGGATATCTGCTGTTGTTTCAGGAGGAGACAGTAATAAGTTTATGTCAGATATTCTGATCTAGAGCAAATTCCTGTCTTGGACCCTGTGTGGTAGGTGAGAAAGCCTAATATGTCAGTGTTAACAAATGGGTGCAAGAACTTGAGCTTTCTTCATTTTTAGGCCAAATGGTTCAGTTTTAATGCTCCTCCTTACTGGATCATAGGAGAGATAGGAAAGAGATAATGGGTTCAGAAATAGCTTTGTGGTAGACTACTTGCCTAGCATGCCTGAGACCCTGGCTTGGTCCCCAGCACCCTTCCCCTGCAAAATAAATAAAAATCATAATGGCTCATATGGATGTGGAGGACAAAATAAAGGTGGCTCGTGTTGCTTTGGCCATGGTCTAAGTTTGTTGACAGCTTCAAACCCATGATAGGTCATTAGCTAGGTCAAACTTCATATTTGAAGATCAAAGTTTCTTTTCAGGAGGAAGAGACATTTTCAGTGGGGGGAGAATTTAGACTTAGAAAATTGTTTTAATTGCTCAATAGGTTGAAGCATGTGTTCCTGAAAGTAAAAGATGCTAAGATCAACATGGTCTAACATATGGAAAAGTCTAGATTCTGTTGTAGTAGTAAAATGTATTTTCATTGTATTTATAAGATAAATAGATTTTTTACCTAACTCATTAATCTGTGGTGAGTTTTCATAAACTTCTGCATTTGACTCATTAATGATTATGCCATCATTGTGAGGAAAGTGGCATTTGGACCCTGTATCCTTTTTTTAAAAGTGTAATTAAAGATAGGCTAATTGCCTTGGCAATGACATTGAAGCAAAATTAAAAGTGCTTGTGTTCCAAAGTAGTGTTTGGTTCAGGGAAACTGTATTTCTTCTATCCTTCCTTATTGCCCTTCCCTTTCTCTTTACTTTTAGTTTCCCTTTTCTTTCAGTGCCTTTTCTTTCCTATCCCTTTCTCATTCCTATTATCTCCCTCTGTATTGTTTGTCCCCACTCCTGTTTCTTCCTCTGTTCTTGCACTGGGTGCCTCATGGGTCCCATCAAAAGTACTGTTGGTCCTCTGATTTGATTATGTAACTTACGCAGTCCCAAACCAATCACTTTGGCCTGGAACATAGACTATGCGTAAGTGGGATGTGTCTCCTGTGGTAGAACTTCACGTAGAGTCCACTTGCTCAGAACTACCTGGACTTCCGAAGGGAAATCAGATATACTGGAGATATAGGAAGGGGGAAGAGGCACCAGGGAATATTGAAATGTGGTCTACATCAAATAGTATCCTTGTTTTGCTTAGGGGTGGGTCACATAGTGTGATGACCCTACAGAACATCAGATCCTTAGGCCACATGGCATCTTATTTCCTCTCCAGTCTTGGTTTAATGATGATGCAAGAGTCAACTGGGATTCTAGTGAGTGCCAAGAGGATGTGTGGGGAACTCTGCAAGATGCTCTTGGTATCAACATTGAAGAACGGGGTTTCAATCAGATCCTGATGATGAACAGATAGAGAAGAAAAACAGCATGGATTAAAGTTTAGTGTAAGAACTGAGGTGTTTAGGACACAGTTCATACACCAGCTACACTAGCCTTTTGCACCACAAATGTCACCTCTGTTTCCTTCCTCCTTCTGAGGGTCTGTGAGAGGGCAGGGGCAACTTTCTAATTTGACAATGGAAGCAGCAGATCCTTTGCCACCAGTTATCCTCTAAGGTTCCCAGAACTGGAACTTGCTTGCTTTTCTCAGGAACGTGGTTTCTCAGTGTGAAGGGAATCACAGTATTTGTTTTCATTTGGCCTTCTTCAGACATCTGGACAAGGCAGAGGCGCTGTCTGCTCTGGGTAAATTGCTGTTGATGGGTTTACTTGTGCTCTGGCAAAGTCTCTTCCTTGCTTTGTTCTGGTTTCTCAAGCTGAACAATGGGGAGTTCATCCAGTATATCTTTCAATTACCTTGATGTGTCTAGGTTTGTAAATTAGCCAAGCAAAGTGCTTCGCTTATAGAAAGCATGACTCTTAAGCACAGGTTTATAAAACTTAAATTACATTTGACACAAATCTACCTATTCTGTCTGCTCCAACACAGTGGAGTGTGCCTTTGTTTCTTTGTTTATTTTTGTGAATCTTTTAGAACCTGGCGATTAATTTATTTTACAGTGTGCTGTGGACATTCAGGCTTTTGTTCATTTCTTTGTCTTGATTTGGGAAATACTATGTTTAGACCATTAATATTTAATTGGAAACAGCAGTCTGGGTTTAGTGTCCTTGATTTGAAATCTACTTCATATTAAAAGCCAGTCCTCTGGTAAGAGATAAATGTCATCTTTACTGTAAGAAATTAACTCTGTTTTACGGTATGAAATGATAAAAGCATAAGTGAGGCTGCTTTATTTTCCACACTCGGGACCTCAAGTTCTTTTCATTAAAATACGCATGGAGCAATTAAGCTACTTACCCATACAGATATGCATAGCGTATTTGATAGAAATCGTTTTATTGTCTCTGCTCTTTTGTTCCTGGGATCGTCTCAAATGTATGAAATGGAGCAGCTATTTCTGAGGAATCGGAAAAGGGCATTGCCTTGTGCATTTTATTTTACTTGAAATTGATGACATATGCAGAGGTTTTGTGATTGAAGGGAAAGGATCATGAACTTAATTTATTGAAGCTCTTAAATGCATGAAAAGTAAAAAAAATGTAGTTCATCATCTTTTATGTTTTTTTTCCTCTATTGTGTGCAAAGTTTAGTAGTAGAAAATGCTCGTTTGCCTTAAGGGAGCTAAGTTTTCTCCTGCATAGACTTTAGTTTATGGTTCATTTCTTCATGGGAAACATATTTACCATGAAGACAGGTGATAAACGTGGACGAGGAATGTAGAAACCTGCCATTTAATGTTCTCCATCACTGCTGTGTATAGTTTCAAGTTAAAGGAGGGCTAATTATTTTGAGGGACTATCTTTCTGAATTTTCTCAGGGGGTCAAACAGCACTAATAGTTTCCTTTGTCAACTTGTGTCCCTGAGGCTCAGGATGACCAGTCAGTAGATTTAAATCAAAGGGAGAGTGTGCCAATCCTTAATTGATTTTTTTAATGGAGGGTAAACAGTTCATTATCCTTAATTCACATAAAGAGGCAGAAGAAGCTAGTTTCATCCATAGATGGGGGAGTTAATATCTGTCTAAGTCCAAAAGGGGGGATGGTTACATTTTTGAAATGATTTTCCTTACCTAAAAACTGATAAGATACCAGAAAACACTGTGGTACTGGTGCCTATTTTATAAATAAATCACACTAGCAACAAATACGTATTATGCCTCACATCTTCTGAGGTTAAGGTATCTGCGTGTGGCTCAGCTGGCTGCCTCTGCATTAGGCTGTGTCCTGTCAAGTTATTGGCTGGGCCTATGGTCTCAACTGAAAGCTCATCCGAGGGAGGGTCCATTGCCAAGTTCACTCAAGTGGTCATTGGCAAGATTTGGTTCCTTACTGGTCATTGGCTGATGCTTTCAGTTCCTTGCTAGCTGTCAACCAGAGCTTTTCTCTGTTCCTTGCCACAAGGTCCTTTCTATAGGGCTGTATGTAACATGGCAACTGGCTTCCATCCTAACAAGCAAGCTAGAGTGCAAAAGAGGGAGGACAAGACAGGGAACAGTCTTTCTGTAACTTAAACTTGGAAGTGACATATTTGGAGCATGTTACCAGCAGGCTCTGCCCATACTGAAGGGGAGAGTAAAATGGCATGAATCTAGGGAGGTGATGTTATCGGGAGCTGTCTTAGAAACTTGTGCTACAATGCCAATGACCTCTTCAGACCTCATTCTACTTACTAACCAACAAGCATAAACAGAGCATGCTACTACTAGTCTGAGTTCTGCATTTCACACAGTTGCCCTTCTCTCTTCTTAAAACACAGCCCATCCTTAGTTTCAGCTCTTACCTGCTGCTCTAAAGATCCCTCTCCACTCAAGGAGCTGCTTCTACGCCATGCATCAGTCCCCACCCCTGTATTTCACTTCCCAGTCTGGTGCTATTTGGATGCTGGTTCATGCTCATTACTGGTCACTGGAAGCCTAGGTTTTGCTGAAAGTATATTGTGAGGGCTTTCTATAGTGCTTCAAGTGCCACCTCGGGGGAGATGTCACCTTTGTCGGAAGATAGTCTCTTTGCTTATGAATTTGCAGACCACATAGTTCCCACTCTACCACAGTGATGTGACATGGTCTTCTGTAAATGGAGCTCCCATCTCCATCAGGGTTGGACGTTCTCTATCTTCTGAATGATTGACTGAACCCATTTGGAACCACATTGATTGAAGAGCCCTATCCAAGCTAGGAGGAGATATTGATGCTTACAACTAACCATTCACTTCTAGAAGCATTGGCTAGATTATTTTTAGCATGTAACAAAGGCAAAAAAAAAAAAAAAAGCATTTGACTGGGTGCTGGCCCTGGGTGAGCCAGTGAAAGTTCTGCATTGCAGTTGTGTTGATTTATTGCTCATTCCTATCTGCTTGCTGTCTTCAAGAGCATCGGGAGAAGAGATGATTTCTGAGGCCAGCCATACATGCGAAAACAATCTATTTTATTTTTCGTGATGTTCCCTCTGTGCCGCAGTGGTTAACCCAGTGGTTAATTTCATTAATTATGTCTCATTTGACAGAAGAGGGAGATGAAGGTTTTATTGTTTCAGGAAGACAGTTGTGAATGAAGGATCTAGAATTGTGCATTCTGTGTTTTTATCCTGTTTCTTTTTCTGCTGAGAAATAGTAACTCCTTTAAGATGGGAAATTTCACTCACGCAGACAGTAGTGACTTTTTCCCTTCCTTCATGACTCTGTGGACTGTCTGTGTCTAGTTAAAGCATGAGGCTGCTGCATCTGTAAGGCCACAGTCAAGGATTTTATCTGCCTTTTTAACCTGTAATTGCTCCTTGCCTATAGGTATTTGGAGCTAGAAGCAATTTCTGTTTCTACCTTTTAGTAATTCTCTGTCCTTGAGACAGACACTTAACCTTGTGAGTGTCTCTTACAGGCTTTGTAAAGTGGGAATAATACTCACCTGACAAGGCTGTTGTGTGAAATAATATATACTCAATAAAGTAGTGGCTATTGTTTTTCTCACTTTCCTTTTTTTGGTGGTACTGGGGCCTCACACTTGCTAGGTAGTCATCCCACCACTTGAGCCATGTGCCCAGTACCTCTCACTTTTATTTTTGTTTATTTTAAAAAATTCCCTCAACTCAACTTAAAGGCTTTTTAAAATGTTTCTTTTATTGTTTGTTTCATTTATAGCTTTTTTATACCTATCACAAAAAGTATAATTTTAAGCAGTATAAATTGTATCACTCAGTAGTATTTAGTACATTCAAAATGTAGAGTAACCGTCATCACTCTAACTGGTCACATTCATCACCCCACACGGAAACTTCGTTCCAATTAAGCAGTATCTTCCTATTCCCTCTCCCTCGCCCCCGGCAACCACTAATCTATGTTCTGTCTATGAATTTGCCTGTTCTGAATATTTCATCAAAACGGAATTGTACAATATGTGGCCTTTTGTGTCTGGCTTCTTTCGCTGAGCATAATGTTTTCAATGTTTCTTACTTTTGTTTTACATAACCATTTTACAAATGTGTGCTAGTCACAGGAAGAATTAAACGGGAGAAAACAATTGAGTATATACTCTTCGAATGGCAGGCAGTGCAAGATCGCCTTTGTGGGAAGGCAAACCACGTGAACCAGAAAGCCCAAGAGAAAAGGAAACGCTGGATGTGCCAGTCAAGTTCATTGCTAAATCAGCTTTCACAGAAAGGAAGCCTTCCCCTCCTGGACCCCATTATTCCCGCCTCCCTCCCTCTTTTGTGTCTTTCCCTCCCCCTTTTCTTTCTCATCTCTTCTTTCTCCCTTTCCCCCTTTGTTTTTCTCCACTTCATCTTTTGTTCCCTTTGTGTAAAGGCAGAACTATAATCACTTAATACACAAAAATTTCTTTTTGTGGAGATTTATCCCAAGAACATAGTAAAGATAGCGTACATTAACCTTTAATGTCAGATTAAAAAGTTGCAAAATAAGTTATTAGTCTAAAAAAGTGTGATATATCTCTTGGAAAGAATTCTATGTTGTCATTAAATTAGGCTTAATAAAGTACTTAATGACACAGGATATGTTTTGAGAAAAAAGATCTTTTCACAAACTAGGACTGTTCTGTGACTGTAAGATTTTAAAAGCTCAAACAGTATTTATTTCATGTACTCTGTGTACATCTTTATGCAGGAAAAACTTAAGGTAATATACTTGAAATTATAACAGTCATTATCCTGATATGAGACAATTACTGATGGCTTTTCTTTTTCCTTTGTGCTTTGGTTGTTGTTGTTTTTTAGCTTTGAATGTTCTACAATGCACATCCATTAACTTTTGGAATCAGAAAAAAGCAATGAAAGTCGTTGTTGAAGGATGCAAGTAGAATAGCTCAATCCTTGACAACAAAGCCAGAAATGTGTCTTTAGGATAAAGAAAGATCAGTCATTTGCTGATGCTTCCTGGGGTGTTCCCTGTCCCCATCTTCCTTATAACATCTGGCAATGTCTGCTGGGATTTTGGGTTGTCACACTGGGAAGGTCTTACTGGCATCTAGTGAGTAAAGGTCAGGGATGCTACTGAATATTTCCAAAATTTGTGGGATGTACCCCTTGTCTCTTGAATCATCCAGCCCAAATGTCAATAATGGCATGGTTGGGAAACCTACTTACTGGTTGCTTAAAATATTTTAAATGAGTTCATTGGCTAATATCAACGGAAGAGGTCAGATCAATAGGGTTGTCATTAATGTGTATGGGGAATTGATTCTCTTTCAAGTAACCTGTAACACTTCAATCTCCTAATTATCTAAAGATTAGAAATGAAGTCAAACTGTTGTATACTCTTGCCCTTGGTCCTGAACACTGCTTTTTACCGGGGATGTGCATCTCAGAGAGAAGTCGGGCAGTATATTTGAGGTTAGTGGGTTCATACCAATTCAGGTCACAGAATTCCATGGAAGAAATTGATAAGGATAATTGCCTCATAGAAAGTACTCAAATCGGCCAGGAGGAGAGTTCTGACTAGGGAATAGTGCCACCTACTGAATCGTGTCTGTGTTTTCTACAGGTTCTAATTTACGCACGTTTATGCCTGAAGTGTTAGTTTCAATTATTGATCTTGCACATCAATAGTTACCTTAAGTAGTTACTGCCAGAACTTTAAACAATATTAGTTATTATTGGCTCAAGGTGTAATTAGAAACAGCTGTGAACAATTGTATGCCAATCCAGCTTCTGAAGTAGCAACTGAAATTGTACTTGAAGACTGAGTTCATTAATACAGATTGTGTCTGGCAGTTATAACAAATTCATCTCCAAATGGAATGCTACGAGCCAGCCCCATTCTACCAAGATTATCAGAAAGATGAAAAATGCATTAAAGGCATCATTTCCAAATGTTAACCAAGTTAAAAAATTAAAGTTTAGAATGCTGGCTACGACAAAATTGTTAGCATTTAATCCTTTCTTGTTTGATCCTTATTCTCTGTATATTTTTAAAAGCAAATTTAAAATTCTTCTGGTTTTTGCCTAAATATTTAAAAAATTTTCAACAGTATAGTGCATACATTAGGCTATATCTATTTAATAATGGATACATTTTTAGGTAATTTGAAAAATCATTATGAATTGCATATTTAATTGGATGGGTTGGATAATTTGTTACCATGGTGAATTTCTTTATTGAGATTAAAAAGTTTGTTTCATAAAATTATATGCCTCTGTGTAATGTGTTAATTCATGTTCCTAATCAAACATTAAAGTACATTAATGAGCCTGGATTAATTTGTAACCTGAATCTAAAAGTTAATTCACATAAATCCAAAATGTTATATATTAAAGAGAATTTAAGAATTGCTAATATTTGAAACTTTTTTTCAAAGTTTTAACAATATATACCAATAGAATTCATGGGAATTTGTGAGTTCACAAGGCTGGAAAAGCATACAGTGACATTAACAGCAAAAGCTGGATTTTTCATGTTTATTTATGATGAATTGTGTAATTCAAAAGTCAGTTTTACAATGTTGACTGTTCTCTTGATTTTTCTGGAATTGTGGTTGCCCATCATGTGAGCACAATGGAGCCAGAGCTGTAAGAGGATCCTTTTTCCACCTGACCCAATTGGAAAGGAGAGAGTTGTGGTTCTTGGAGGGTCATTGCAGTCCTAATAGTAGAAAGATGGAAAACTGCCTTATTTGTCTTTGTTTTTCTTTCTTTGTTGTACTGAGGTTTGAACTCAGGGCTTTGCACTTACTAGGCAGGTGCTGTACTACTTGAGCCACTCCACCAGTCCTTTTTTTGGGCTTTTAGATAGGGACTCACTTTATGCACAGGCAGCCCTGGACTGCGATCCTATTTGTGCTTCCCTGGGGAGGCTAGGGTAACAGGTGCAGGTCTCCTCACCCAGCCATTGGTTGAGATGAGGTCTTGTGTACTTTTTGCCCTTTGCTGGTCTCCAACCTCAATCTTCCCAATCTCCACCTCCAAATAGCTAGGATTATAGGTGTGAGCTGCCGTGCTAGGCTCCTTATTTATCTCGTAATCTTTCGTCGTCTCAGATGATAAAATGTGATAGAAGTGTCCTACTTTTCCATTAGCCAATTTTGAGTCTTTGGTCCCCTAGATGTGAGTAGTTTATACACCTTTGAAAGCAGGTGGCCTTACCAAGTGCCATTAAGTAAATGAAAACAGGCCACCATCTGGAGTGCCTGGAAACACAGAAGCTAAAAATCAAGAAACTGGTCCCAAAACTTGAGAGATGGCCAGGTTTCTGCCTGTCTGTCTTCAAAGATGACTTAACTCACGTCTAGAGAGGGTGTGCTCCTAGATGTAAGAATGCTCCTCTGCATCAGAGCTAGCCTCCCCACTCTCATGACAGTGTTCTTTGACTGGGCTTGATTTGGAGACAGCTGAATATTCATTACTTTCAGCCTGCATTGAGTCCTGTTGCCACTCGAAGCACTGAACCCTTTTGAGAGCTGAATGTTTCTTGGTTGGCCGTGGCCCTTTATTATGAATGGTTGATTCTTGAGATGGTGGGTTTTAATTGCTAAGGAGGATTGATTAGTAAAATTCATGTCTGGTGAGAATATTTTATAAGACATTGGTGAGAATAGACTTGCTGTTTTTGTGTAAACAATAATATTAAATAAATTACTCCTAAAGTCTAGCTAAAGTGGAAATTTTTGTGTGTGTGTGTGTGTAAAGGGGAATGTTCTTTTCACATTTTTTCCGTAAAACAATATAGTGTTTAAAGTTGATGCTCAGATGATGTTATGGGCTGAATTGTCACCTTTGTTAAGGTGACAGTGTTTAAGTCCTTATTCCCAGTACCCCAGAATGTGGCCTTAGTTGGAAGGAGAGTCATTGCAGATGTAGTACGTTTAGTTGAAGTCATATTGGTATAGCAAGGGCCCCTGATCAAACAGAATGGATATCCATATAAAGAGGGAAATTTGGACACAAACATGCATTTAGGGAACAATCCATGTGTCGGACATAGGGAAGATGACTTGTATTGGACAGAGGCATACACACAGGGAAAAATGGCATGTTTTGAAATTATGCTACCACAAGCCAAGGGACTGCTAGAAACCAGCCTGAAACAGGTTCTTCCTGAGCTGGTTGCCACCTTGACCTTGGACTTGTAGCCTCCAGAGCTGTGAGATAACAGGCTTCATTAGGGGTTTCCTGGGAAGCTCACACACCAGACTTTGCAGCCATGCATTTCTGGTTTCAGCTAACACTATGAGCTAAGAGCTGAGCTAGGTGCTAATGACAAAATGGATTAAATCCTCTAGGATGGTCTGGTGGGAGAGGTGGACAGACATGAATTGGGAAGCTCGATGTCCCCCTAAGTTCTAATTTCCAACTTCAATTAGAGCCATGAAATTCCTGGGCAAGTTTACTAGCTTCCTAATTAACTTGCTCACTCACATTGCAGTGAACTGTCCTCATTGGCACCAAACAAATGACTGTCTACCACCTTCCTTGTGAGAGCTCTTGAAAATGATTTTTAAAAAAGACTTATTAAAAAAAAAAAGATGAATGTTCCAAAAAAAGGTGGTTTCCTTTCCTGGCCATCAGTTCCCCAGAGGCATCACTTCTCTCCTGCTGACTTACAGCTCTACAGTGGAAGTTCTGCCCCTTGCAGGAACATGCAGGCACAGGTGTGTCTTCAGCATCCCAGGTGGGCTGTGGGCTGTGTAGCTATCTTGACAACTTCTTATTGTACCCTTTGTGACAGAGGTTCACTCAGAGCTGTAATTTGCCAGTTTAGTTATAAACAAGGTTCAAACATATTATGTTTAACTGCTTTTAACAGCATTTGGTAAAAGTGAACCTATGTTGATTTTGGTGATGGAGCTGAACTGGTGCAGCAATGGCAGTGGCTGATTAAGAGCAAAGTGACATGTCCTTGAGAAAGGTTTCTTCTTTGTGCGATGGCTTCAGTTTCTGTGTGGAGCCAGTTGTAGCTTCTTTGCTCTAATTTGTGTGAGTGATGTTGCTGGTAGGTTGCCATGGTTACTTGAGCCCTCTGGGCAACAGGACAGATTTTCATGGTAATGAACAGGAACGCCACAGTGCAGGCATGGGTGCTGCCCTTAGGAGCAGACACCGCCCTCATTAGTTCAGGCAGTCACCCTGCACCAGTAAAACGAGCAAGAGAAACATTCTCTTTGCTTCTCTCTGTTCTTCTTAGGGAAGAGACCATAACTAATTGGGGGGTAGAGGGAAGATCAGTAAGATTGCAGTTAGCAATGTGTTTCTTTATAATACTTTTGCATAAACTACTATGCCAATAGAGTAATGAATAAATGGTCCCTACGTAGCTGGGATTTCATTTAATCTAGTTACCCAGAACCCAGTATGTTATCCAGCTATGAGTTGCCAGGCAGTGAAACAAAAATTAAACTACTTATTACCATAGTAACATTTAGGTTTTGGTGCATAAGAAGGACCTGTGATTGTCAAAATGGAATTTGCAATAAATGAATTTCCTCTGGTGCCATTACAGCCTAGTGGAAAAGCAGTAAAAGCATGATGGGCTTTGGAACCAGGGGAATTTGGGTTCAAGTCCTGGCTCTGTGTGTGTTCACCAAGCTGTGCATGTCAGGGCAAACCACTCACTTTCTCTAAGCCATGATTTACTCATCTTTAAAATTATGACATGAACACTTATTGAACAGGGCATTTGTAAGAATGAGAAATGATCAACATAAACACTAAAGACATACTAAATGCATGAGAATTAGTGTTGCTTTTGTAGGTTTTAAAAAATGTTTTAATAGATAAATAAATTGAAATGAAACTCTCACAGTTCTAACTGCATCATTCATGTAATATTCATTAAATAGCTTGGGTGTTCCAAGTATTGTCATCCTGGAGGAAGTGAACTATATTCAAATAAAAAGATTCTTTGAACAGGTTTTTTTTTTTAATCAAAGTTTCTCTTTTAAGCAATGAAAGTACTAAATAAGTCCCTTTGCACATTTCAACTTGAAACACTTAGAACTTTGTGCAGTTCTACCAACATCAGAGAGCCTTTCCCTAATTACTGAAATGCAACAGCTAGTTAATGGGGAAAATGGCAGTGCTACTGTTTGGACCATGATTTAGAAATATTTTTCTGTCTGAAGAAGTTTAAAGGGAATGCATTTTCCTAAATTATGATTGGAATAAGTGCCCTGGGATGATGGTGCCAAGATCAAACCTTCTTTACTGCCTCTACCTTCAGATGATAAGAGTACTTGAAGTCTGGGGAGCTTTGTTATAAAACTTCCATTACATTTACCTTTGGTTGGAGGCTGGCTTAGTAACTTACCCTCCAAAAAAAAAATCCTGTATTGCTGATGTCCAGGGAGAATATGAGGCATGGCCAAAGCACCTGACATCTCACTGTACATGGAGGAAGCATGCCTCTGAGGAAATCATGTGTCCTCAAGAGGAAAATGAGCTGTGTAGTGGCTAGACAAAGGAACAAAACAGAGCAAGTGTTTGGCAGGTTTATTCCCTTCCCTACTGTCTAAGAGATAGAAAGGCAGAGAGAGAGAGAGAGAGAGAGAGAGAGAGAGAAGAGAGACCAATCTATAGATGTACACCATCTCTGGCATGTGTTTTCTAGCAAATGGTAGGTTGTGTTAGTTTGCAATACTTTTTCATAGTCTAGAACAATGATTCTCGGGGGCATGGTGCACATTTGTTCTCAATGGAACATTTGGCAATGTGCAAAGACATTTTTGGTCATTACAACTGAGGAATTACGGATGGCTTCTGGGAAGCAGAGGCCAGGGATGCTGCTGAACATCCCATGATGCCCTGCAGCAAAGAATGACTTGACCCCCAAATGTCAACAGTGCTCAGGTTGAGAAACCCTGTTCATTTGGTCAAAGTCCCAGGACCTTCTCTCTGACTCCCTTACTCAGAATATCACCTTCTGATGGTTGTTTTTGGCATTGTAGACAACTTGACTCAAGAAAGGAATGTCCTAGCTGGTGGCTGATGAGTTATGCCTCCATAAACTAGCAATTGCCATATTCCAATCATGTCTCTTAAAATTCCAATCAACTCTGAGTCTGGTCAGTTTCAAATCCCTGAAAAAAAGATGGTAGGAATAACAATAAGTAGCTACAATTTTTCTGTACATTTTATAGAACAGAAAGCAGCAGAGAGGTTATATACTAGCAAGAAAGGGGTTGGGAGAGTCAGAGAAACCTTTCTCCTCTCTGGACTCAGCACTAGATCACATTTCCTAGTTCCTGGCAGGCAGGTATTCTACAGGACTGAATCCTGCCAATGAAATGTGGGCAGAGGTGATACATTCCTGATTGAAGCCTGGTCCATTAAATGTGCAGGTAACCTTCCATTCTTTTCCTTCCTTGGCATCCAAATAGGGAGGGTGCCAATGACCTTGAAGAGGGCAGAGCCACAATCCTGGAAGAGACTTGGCTCTGACTTGCTGCTTAGAGAAATGTTGCCTGACAAGGAAGCTTAGCCTCTGAATGTTGCATGGGCAAAAAAAGGAGAAAGAGAAAGAAAGAAAGGAAGGAAGGAATAAAGGAAGGAAAGAAGGAAACAAAGAAAGAAAGAATATTATGTTAAGCCACTAATATAGTGAGGTGATAGTTAAAGAAGTTAGCTTGTTCTGACTAATAAAACAAATAGACAAGTGTAGACATGAGGTGGTATGGCTTGTGCCCATTTGCCTGGTGTGGCATGCAGAAATCACCTCAACTGAATGACAAATGTAGAGAGAGATTGACTAAATTATTGCTGCTTCTGAATATACTGGTATTTGTATTTTGCACTTCCTTCATGTGAATCATAGTATAGAGTCAAACTCTTAAATGTCCACTAAACCCCTTCATCAGCGTTTTACAGAGCAGAAGAAAGCTTATGAGCATCTGAGGCAGTCATTTTCATAATTTCAGGTCCTGCATGAAGACTCATAAATCCACATATTATCTCCTAAGTGCTATGTGTTGCATGTGAGTTTGGGATTTAGCTGAAAAAATGTGGAATACACAGTTTTTTTGGCCAGACTATTCCCAGTTGGTTGTATATCTCAGGAGCCAAAGCTTATTACTTTCCAAGTTGTAATTGAAACTTGTTAAATTGCCTCCAGATCCATCTTTTTCATGTAGCACAATGGGAAAAACTCAGAACTTCTACTCCAAATGCATTTCTCTTTTATTCCTCGTGATCTAAACTCCTGGCTTCTTTGGGGTTGCATCATCATTACTTCATAGAAACTTCGGCAGGATCGTCTTCATACAAATGCTTTTTATTTTTACATGTTTTTCCCAAGACATTTGCTGTTGCATCTGGCAGGTGGTGAGCCTGTTTTGGAATTTAAGGTCTTTGTGGAATGGCTGGGAGGAGAGATTAGGCTTTATAACTACCAACCTGGTAAACACATTAGAAGTGGATTATCTTCTATTGCTCCCTCACTAGTAAGGAGGTATGTGCAGACCATAGCCACTTTGGAACCTAAGCAGAAGCTTCTTGCTGAGGAACACAATGTCCAAATTTTACACCATGTGCTCATTATTCTTCCATGCAGAATGCCTTCAGTGCTTCACTTGCTGTCTGCATGAAGGCTGGACTCCCACTGGAAATGTGTGTGAAGAGTACAGACCAAGTATGGTAAAGACTCAGTGTTCAGTACTTAAAACTTGAGGAATGGGTTGATTTTCAGCAAAACTGGGCATTCTCATCTTCCATTTTATTGCCATGGTTATGAGGCTCCCCTGTGTGTTTAGAGGGCACAGGAGGGAAAGGAAAGAGGAAGCTATTTTCACCCGTCAGTATGGTAGGGCCTATATTCTCAGCAGTTTATTCTTGATATTTTCATTTTCCAAGAGGCAGGTTCTATAACACAGTCAGAACAAACTGGATTTGGGTTGTTGGTTGCTTCAGTATTTAACATAGAAGAACATTAAGTGTGTTAAGGACCAAAAATTAAACTAGCTTTTTAAATTTTTGCTGTCTGAATTAGTCAGAGTAGCATGTTATGCTGCACTAACAAGCATCCCCAAATATGAACTGAAACAATGCAGGTTTACTTCTTTATCTTACTGCATACTGGTTGCTGGAAGACTCTAATTCATATTATTTTTACTCTGAGACCCAAGTTGATGGGAGAGGTTCCATATAGAATTTTATAGGATATATTAATATGGAAAACCAAAAATGATTCTTCAATGCTATAGTAACAGAGAGGAACATGGCACTTTTAGTCAGAGCAAGTGTTATAGCCAGTGCTAACATCAAAAAGGAAACTGCAGTCATCCTGAATACCAGAAATAGGACCTGGATATTGGTAAATAGTAGCAATTTGTATTTCACTGCCCACCTCAATCTATACACACATATAGACATTAGGCCTTAACCCACGTTTGGAATTGGCCTTCACAGGAAAATAAAGACACCTGATTAAAACAGTTTCCAAATTGTACCAAGAACAAGAGATACCAGTGCATAAGATTCTTTTACTGGCTCAGGATTATTACTTAACAGGTAATGAAAAGTCATTCTAGTGGCTTAGATATTAGCTAGCAAAATGTAATCCTGGGCACTGAACATATTTAATTTAGTCATGTGAATACAGCTCAGACTAAATTGTTATTTCTCTTTTAGTATTATTTTCTTTTCTTTTTAAACAACAGGTCAATTATCAGTGAGAAATATGTCCATAGAGGTTGAGAGTCACTGAATCTCATTTCCAAGATCTCTTGAACAGACCAAAGACAAATACAAAGCCTGCGAAAAAGATTTAAACATGTAATTACACAGAATTGAAGGCTTTGTTATCAGTCCTCTGTTCTTTCTTGTTTGTGTTTATAACATTAAGATAATCTTATCAGTAGGTTTTTCTTTGTTTCCTTCTTTGCTATAATTCTCTCTGCTTTTTTTTTTCTTATCCAAAGTGAGTAACATGTCAGTTTTCCCATAGAGGTTAAAAGGAGCAACACAGCAATAAAATGGAGCCATCCTAGGTGGTGAGAAGTCCAGACAGATGGATAAATTATAATAAGGAAAATAGACTGGCTAATATCCATCTAATGTAGCTACCAAGACAAACAAAATCCCAGGCTTCTCTTTTGAAACTCCTTCTTTGGTTAAAAAGAAAATATTACCTTAGTTTTTAATTTATCAAACACATACAGAGAATTTGTCAAGCACATACCTTGCAGTCTTGCTGTGTTTTTTTTTAACATATAGCAGAGCAGAGTCTAATAGAAATTTGACTTGCCAAGGCAGAATTCTAAAAAGTGGCTTATTACCTTGGAACTGGCCTAGTTTCTGCACTAGAATCTTGAAGGACATATCTACAAATCATATAGCTGGTAGGGTATTCATAGTCTAGATTATGTGAGGAAATATTGCAATTCATACAGGATAAATGACCCAAAATTTTTTTAACAAGGCAAATGACTTAAACAACATTTTTCCTATGACTATATACAAGTGGTCAGTCAGTACATGAAAAGATACTCAACATCATTAATCATTAGGGAAATACAAATCAAAGCTACTATGAGATGTCATTTTACATCTAGTAGGATGACTTGAAGTCCTCCTAACTGCTGGTAAGAATGCAGTATGCTACAGCCACGTTAGAACAAAAATTTAAACTAAGTTACCATGTCACCCAGACATTCTATCCTGAAGAATGGACACCCAAGGGAAAGATACCCTAACAAATGAAAACCTTGTCCCCACAAAATCTTCTACAAATGTGCTCATAGTGATGTCATTCAGATAGCCAAAACATACAAGTGACCCCGGTGTCCCTTAACTGGTTAATAGATAACTGTGACATACCCATAAAATGGAATATTGTTGGACAGCACAAAGAATGAAGCATGGATACTTGTTACAATACATGAACCTTGAAAACATTGTGCTAAGTCAAAGAAGCTTAGAAGCTGAGAGCCCCAAGGTCTGCTGTCCACAAGCCTTACAGTAGGGAAGTTTGTGGTGTATTTTCATAGCCCCGAGAGCCAGAGAGATGATGGAGCTCCTGAGAGCTGCCAGCTCAAGTTTGAAGGCCTGAGATCTAGGAGTGCTGAGAGCCATTCCATCAGCCCTTTTAGCAGTGGTTATCTTTCAGATTGGGAATGGCCAGAATCCTGACCCTCCTACTTGTACTTCCCTTTATAACTGAGATGACAGGCTTGCACTACCACCCCTGCCATTGGTTGAGATGGGATCTCACAAACTTTTTGCCTGGGCTGGCCTTGAACCATGATCCTCCTGATTTCTGGATTATAGACATGAGCCATCTTGCCTGGCCCCAGAAACAATCTTTAAGCAGATACCTGGTTATTCTGTGGTCCTATGAAGTTGACACATGCAATTAACCATCAGATTCTACTTGTTTCCAATAAATCATTGACTTTTCCATGTGTGCTCTTCCTTTACCACTTTGTCTTTCCTCCAAGTGACTTCACAAGGTATTTTCTTCCACTGAAGGAAAATGATATAATTTTCTTAGAAGGCAAGAAAAGCTTCCATCAGTGATAGCTTTAGATATTATGAGGACAAGCACTGGAATTGTTTTACTTAATGACTGCTACAATTTTAGGGAATTAACTTTTAAAATATTTAAACTCTTCAGGCAATGTCTTGATAAATAACACATTGTTCCTGCGGAGACAAAGGGCAGGGCACAGAGGAAAGTACAGACTTTGATGTGGATTTGGACTCGCTGCTCATTAACTAAACAATTTAAGACAAATTAATTGATTTCCTTCCTTTCTTCCTCCCTCCCTTCCCTTTTTGCTCTCATTCTATTTTTTTTTTCGTCCCTCCCCTTCCTCTCTCTTTGCTTCCTTTTTCTTCCCTTCCTCTCCAGTCTCTTCCCTTTCTGAAATAGTGTCTCCCTTTGTGGCTCAGGCTGGCTTTGAAAATGCAGTCCTACTGCCTCAGTCTCCTGAGTGCTAGTATGCAGTGTCCTGATTATCAAAGAGCAGCCATATGTGTTATTGGTAGTGAGAGTTAAATGAGGGCATTCATGCAAAAAGAGCTTTATTATAAAGGGCTACATGGAAATAACACCACCGTGGCCAGAGCACACATTGTTTTTTATTATACTAGGGCTTGAACTCAAGGTCTTACACTTGTTAAGTAAGTGCTCCATCACTCAAGCAACACTACCAGCCCTTTTTTGCTTTAGTTATTTTTCATATAGGGTCTTGTGTTTTATTTATTTATTTTTTCTGTCTGGGGCTGGCTTCAGACTAATCCTCCTACCTATGCTTCCGGAATAGCTGAGATTATAGGTATGATCCACCACAAGATGGGGGTCTCCCTAATTTTTATCCCAGGTTGACCTTGGACCATGAGTCCCCTGATTTTGCCCCTCCACTAGCTGGGATTGCATGTGTAAGCCACCACACCTGGCCCAGAGCATATATTTTTTCAGTAGTTTTATTTCCTTAAAAAATGACATGAGTTCTCCCATCTTCCTACCAACTGACATTCTTTTAGTAGCTGAAACTCTGACAATGAGACTCCTTTTGGTGTTAAAAAAAAAAGACAGTTCAGGTAAGGAAAATGAATCATGTGTAATGACTTGAGAAATAGTCTGCCCCAATTAAAATTTGTTTCCAAGTGTCATTTTATAAAATTGGCTGGAGACCTATGTACGGTCAGAATGTTTGCTCCTGACATATGCCAGATTTCATTTCACAATTATATTGGTCAAGATGTAGGCTTTTTATCATTCAAAAACTTGCCAGTTTATTGGCGAAGATCTTGCCCATCTGGTAGGATTGATGTATTTTCCTCTCTGGAAGTATGTTACTTAAAATCCCTTTATGTTTAATACTTCACCCCAAGAATGATAAGCTAATATTGCTTAAATTGCCAGAAAGCAGATATGTGGCTTTTGACTCCTTTTGCATTTGTGCAGAATGAATGCTGGTTTTCCTCTATTAAATGTATTAACCTCAAAGTGACAAATAGACCGATGGAAGAGAAGCAAGAGCCTCAAAAAGGACTGAACTGTGACATACATCTGAGCTGTTGACTTTTGGCTAGGTATAGAAAAGGCAACAGGCAAAAGTCAGAAGGCCAGGAGAATGTGATGTGAAAGGCAAAGCAACAAGTGTGTGGATGTTGCTGAGGGCAGGGGGAGGAAATGGTACCACTAGAATCACAGACGACCCAACTCAACCTGGGAGAAACAGTCGAGCAAAAAGGCTAATGGCTCCATGGCTCATTACTAACCTGTGTAGAATTCCTCTGTAGAACATTTTTAATGATTGATTTTTTTTAACTTTTACTTGGAAGCTAGTTGTGAGGTAGGATGAAATCCACAAAGCAATTAAAAATTGAACTCTGTCAGCTCACATCTGGATTTTAGACTGGCAGAAAATCCACATAGCAACTTCAAGTGAAGGCTGTTTCTGGTTTGTTAAGTTTGAGGACTTAACAAAATAAAAATGCGAAAATAGCTTTTCCACTGTGACTAGCTGAAGAGGGTTCATCTGGTGTGTCATTATTGTGAACTGTATTGCCATGGTTCCCCATAGATTTCCGAGTCTTAGCTGTGAATAGGGTGGAATCTAAAAAATAACTTAGACTTTAAAAACACAGATTAGGAAATAATGCTACTTGAAGGACTCAAACCATGTATTTCCTCTCCTTAAATTCTGCTTTGAAATATATAGTTTACAGTAAGTTTTTGAAAAGGCTCAAATTTCTGGCTGGTGTTATAGAACCTCCTTTAATTATTTTTAGGTACATCACACCTGAATGAGGAGTGCAGGTGCTTGCTTTGGTCGATTGGTTGAATTTTTCAAAGAATAATGTAAAATAAGAAACTGAATTCTCAGCTGGATGTAAATTCTAGGTATTTGATTATTCTTCCAGAAAATCAAGGTGCTTACAAATCTAAACTCTGATTATTTTTTCTCTCAGTAACAATGTGTAAAAAAATATAGAAGCAGGTGACTGGATTTTGCCATTTGAGTTAAATTAGGTTGATAGACCTCGGAATTTGTACACTTGGTTTTTACAGATTAAAAAATGAATGACAATCTATTGTGCAGACTTGTAGACATTCGTAAGACACAGGCCTTGGTTTAGAGTGCTTAGAGTTGAGTGGGGGAAGACAAGTGTGTACAGATGATTATAAAACAAGATGCAGTTTGTATTAGAATGATGTGTCTTGGGAATTCAGAAGTAGAGTGCAGAATGTTGTGGGAGAGGACTCGCTGGGGGAATCACAGTGCTAACTGAGTCACCTCAATGGTCTTATGTGAGGACGTGAGGGAGACTATAGGTAGGAGGATTGCAGGCTGAGGCCAGCAGCAGGAAAAATATTTGAAACCCTACCTGAAAAATAACTGCTAGGCAGATGCCTAGGAAGTATGAGGCTGAGTTCAAATCCTAGTACTGCCAACTCCCTACCAAAAAAAAAAAAAAAAAAAAAACCCAAGAACTAAAAAGCACTATTTGTTAAATTTTCCTGCCTATCTAGAGTGGTTTTTTGGTTTTGTTTTGTTTTGTTTGGGATAAAAGGAAATATTACTGATAATGATAAGAATATATTGACCAATGTGAGCTGAGATCTTTGTATGGATGAGATAGTTTTATCACTGAAAGAAAGAGCAGGAAGTTCCTAACACAGCTCCTGGATGTTCTTGAGTTACTTACCGTATGCTGTCCGACAGTCAGAGCTCATTTTCTTTCACAGGATTCTAAGGATTCATGACACTCAGACACTTATCTTTTACCTCAATCACAGCAATTCAGATATGATATTCATCTTTGAAGTTTTGGCCAGCTCTTCTCTTTTCTTGATAAACCCACTAGAATTTCATCTCTGACATTGTGAGAAAATTTTCAAAAGATCATTTCCAAATTATTTCAATTGACTTTCATTCATATTTGGTGTCATTTAACTTTTCATATGATCAGGACTTGACTAGGCTCATGATTGCCCTTGGACAGGGCATTTTAAATCTAGTTTACTTCTCAATCAACATATTCTTTATTAGAGGGCTTGAAAGGATTTAAAATAAATCCATGAGAACTTTGTGACTTCCTTGTTCCAGTGACACTAAGTATTCAATTTGTGCAGAGAAACAAAGATTGGAAAACAAATTCATTTTCTTACTTAAGTTGAGGCATAGGGAGTCAAAAGAGACCTTCTTTAAATTCCTTTTCTTTAATTCTGTATCTTTTTCCTGTCCTTATGTGTTTTGTAAGAGGCAGGTTTCCAATAAATATGCAGCATTTTGTTTTGGTGGGATTGGGTTTTGAACTCAGGGCTTTGCATTTACAAAGCATGCGCTCTACTGTTTGAGCCACGCCTCTAATGCATTTTGCTCTGGTTATTTTGGAGAAGGAATCTTACAAAGTATTTGCCCAGGATGGCCTCAGATTGCGATTCTCTTAATCTCAGCCTCCCCAATACCTAGGATTACAGATGTGAGCCACAGGCATCCAGCTTAACCATGCAACATTTTAATTGGAGATTTCTGGTCAAAATTTATCACTTCTGGTTGGGCTTCCTTAATTAAATCCAAAATGCTCCAAAGTTTGAAACTTTTTGAATGTCACTGTGATGCTATTAGTGGAAAATTCCTTATCTGGCCTCACATGTTGGGTCCCAGGTGTACTTAAAGTAGAGTATCACATTACCCATCAGGCTGTGCGCATGCAGTGTAAAGGAAACAAATTTCATGTTTCAAGTTGGGTTCCAGCCCCAACATGTCTCATTATATATATGAATATTCCAAAATCCATACTGGCTGAGTCCTGATTCACCTCTATATTTAAGAAAGTTCTTGGACATCCTTGGTACTTGTGACAGGACAAGGAAAATGCATACAGGGCACATAGAATCCTAGGGTCTTCTTGGGACAATTATTGAGCCTTTTTAGCCAGCCCATTGCTTTGTGCTGCCATGTTCCAAAAACACTTGGGTCTGAAGTTGTCTTGTGGTGTGAAATGCCAGGTACTCACCCAGCAGGTCAGTGAACCCTCGCAGTTCCTCCCAGCAGATCCTAGAACTGCTGTGATTTCTCCAGTTACTAGGCAACTAATTGGAGTCTTCTTTTTTCTATGTTCTATATGATGAAATGGAAGATCCTAAAACAAGGTGGGTGCTGGAGGGACAAAGTGTGGTTTGTAACATAGGGAGGACAGCTGCAGTGACTGAGTCAGCCCTGCACTGTTGCCTGTAGCCCTGGCTATGAGATATATGCAGCTGCTGTTTGTTCAGCAGATACAAATCTGTTGGAGTTGCTTTTCCTCACTTACTCAGGAGACTAAGCCTTTCCATGGTGGAGTCCAATACAGGTGTTGCATCTGTTCCCTTTGGATTCATGTGTTTTAATTAAAAATCTAATATATGGTTATGGCAAAAATCATTAAAAACAGATACCACCTGAGTTTTCTGTTCATGAGCTCCCAGGTGATTTAGGGGTGATATGGCTAGAAGTCTTAAACCATCCATCTCTTCTTGCCAATACCTCTGGAACAGGGAGCACACATGTGGAAGGCAGTGGGTGGGAGGCAATGATGCAGTTCCTGTCTGTGGACTGGCCAGCATGGGATTCTATGCCACAGTCTTGGATTCATTAACATGCCAGCTAGCATGTGGCTGACACACACGGTCTTTTCTCCTTCCTTAATTGCCTGGAAAATTTCATGTTGTTCTTCTGACTCCTTTCTGTGAACACACAAATGGACACTGTATTAGAACTCAGGGGTTTCTGTAGCCTGAAGTTCTGAGTTCCCATATAGTTCCCATATACCTCAAAAGGCCCTCCATGCTTTGTCTGGAGACTTCAAAGAATTTCCTCAAATAGGTGATTTGGCTGCTAAATTACCATAATAATTTTCATTATAATTTTAACAAATTATTTTTAAGGATTTGAATCCATTGCATTTACCACTGTGCAGTCACCAAGACCAGAAGTCTTGGTGAGCTTCCTGTCATAGTATTTCATTACTAGCGCTTTGACCTCTGAATTGACCAGTGATACAACCTAAATATTTCCTATATTTTGTGCCTTCATATTATCAGATCTAATTTATAGAAGGTATTTTGCCTTTTAGAAGGTGTGTTAGTTTTCAGCACTATGACAAAATACATGAGCAAACAACTCAAAAGGGAGACAGATTTATTTTAGCTCATAGTTTCAGAGGTTTATTCCAAGGCCAGTGTTTCTGAGCCTATGATAAGGCAGAGTATCTTGGCAGCAGGGTGTAGTGGAAGAAACCACCTCACCTCATGGCAGCCAGGAAGCAGAAAGTAATAAAGTGAAGAGTCTGGAGCCAAGATACAATCTTCAGAGCCACACCTCCATCAATTCACTTCTTCCAACTGGGGACCACCTTCCATAGGTCTACTACCTACTAATAGTCCATTCACATTTTGAATTCACCAGTGGGTTAAATCATTGATTAGGTCACAGACCTCATGATCTAATGATGTCACAAACACATCTAGAGATGGATTTTACTAATCTCCTTAGGTATCAAGCCAATCAAGTTGAGAATTAAGATTAACTATCACAAGTCCCTTGTCAACTTGACATCCAAACATACCTCCTTAAACCATACTTACTCTCCAAATAAATACAATGACAGGTCATAATTTCACCTAAAAAGAATGTAACTATCCTGCACAAAACCAAAAACACACGAATTCCTTCCCTAAGTCTCAACAGTCCAGTGTTGCTCTAAAGTTCAAGTTCAAAGCTCTTTTGAGACTCAAGGCAAGCTCTTAGCTATGAGCCCCCATAATATCAAAAAAGTATTCCAAGACACAATGGCATAGAGTAAACATTCCCACTCCAAAAGGGAGGAAGAACAGGAGAATAGCAACAAAAGGACTGTACCAAAGCAAAACCAAAACCCAGCGTAGAAAACAAACCCTGTACCTCCACGTCCAGCATCCTGGTCAAATGGTGGCATGATGTGAGTTCCAAAGGGCTTTGGAAGCCCTACCCCCATGGCCTTGTCAACTGTAGTTCACACGGTCTCTTTCTTGGGCTGGCTCTGTCTGCTGCCTGCAGTTTTGCCTGACACATCTTCCATGTTCCTGGTATCACTTACTTCCTGGGATCTCCATTGCATCTTTGATTTCGCTCACACAGTTTCACACATCAGCCTGAAAGGGGCTGCTTGCAGGGAATCTAAGTGTGTTACCTCATGCCTGGCTATGCAGGCTTTCCTTTTATTTCTGGGAGGATGCCTCCATAATCTCATAACTCTTACATTCTTCATGCCTGAAAATCCAGCACCATGTGGACCAAGGTCTTCTGCCAACTCCAGTAGTAGCTGGCTCTGTTGGACCAAGACTGCAGTGGCTTCTAAACTGCCTTGTTGGCTGAGCCCAGTGAAAGGAATCCTGAGGAAACAACTTAGGTATTCATGTGTCTGTCTGAAACTTCATCAGCAGTCTTTTCTGACTGCAATTCTTTGGCATTCTGGTCTTCAGACCTTTACTAATCTTGTAGGTGTCTCTCCAATTAAGTTGACAATCAAAATTAATTATCACAGAAGTGTCCTAGACTTGCTAATGTCATATTAAGAATATGCACAGCTTCATTGCTTCATTGCTGAGCCTAATTTGTGGGATATTTTGGAGAAGTCAAGTCTTGTTTTTTTCTTCCCATCACCAGCAGCAGGAATTACAGCTGCCCATCACTCACAGCACAGCTGTCCCCAGAGTCTGGCCTCTACCTGCCCCTCCGTCTTCATTTCCACCATCCTCTTACTCCTACTTCATACTTCGCAGTTGGTAGAACCCCAGACTCTTTCATATCTCTGCACCTTTGCCTGTGCTCTTCTTTGTGTCTAGATTGCCTTTCGTGTTTTCTTTGCCAAGTCTTGTGTGGATTGTTCTTAAGACTCTACAGAGACATTTTTCAAGAAGCATTTTCCTGGTCTTTCCAGGTAAGAGTAATGAACTCTTTTAATACCTATGGACTCCCTCTATTCCAGCCCTTTCCTTGCCATGTTGAAATAACCCCGTCTCTGTCTCCTCTGCTTTATGTAGTGGTGGGTCATTGTTTGCTCAATAGCGCACTGGTGTCACATGTCACTCAGTGCAATGTGTTTAGGGCTTGCAGGGGTTATTGTGCTCCCCAGCTGAGTTAAAATGGGAACTGAGTTAATAATACAACAAAACCACAGCTGAAAATTTACTTTAAAAAAAAATGCTGTTTTAGTCCCTTGGATTTCTGGGACTAACTCTTACATAGGAGTCTAACCCACTTTAAAAAGTTCACATTCAACAGTGAAACATGCAAAAGTCTTTTTCATTTTTTCCTCTCCTCTCCTCTCCTCTCCTCTCCTCTCCATCTGTCCCCTCCCCTCCCCCTTCTCTTTCTCTTTCTCTTTCTCTCAAATTTCAAGACCAGGTACAGTTCTTCTTGTCAAGGTCAAGAGAGTCAAGAAAGGCAAAGAGTTTGTGTGTGTGTGTGATTTGCATAGGTTTCTAGTCATTATTGTTTTAAGATGACATAATTTCATGACCATTGAAACATTTGAATAGTAAATACTCTGGAGGAGAACATTTCAAACTTGCACGTGCCAGCCAGACACCTGGGACTCTTGTCAAAATGCAGACTCTGATTCAGTAGCTCTGGCAAGGGTCCTGGGATTCTGCCTTTTCTCATGAGCTTCCAGGGGAAGTCAGTGCTACCAGGCCAGGGAGCATATTGAGAGTAGGAGGCATTAACATTCATATGGTGTTTCATTATTTCCATCAGATGAGATTTTAAAGCAAAATTGTTTCCTTCTGTTTCAAAATGTTAAGATAAAAAGGCACTATTGTCCAATTGACTATGAGAAACCCGAGTAAGTCTGTTGTCTATATCGTCTTATGCAGGATGTTTTCAGAGACTATGTAAGTGTATGTTATATGAGCAAGATGGACCATATTCAGATTAATCTCAGCTTATTTTCTTGGTGAGCAGATTTAGAGTAAAAGGAAGTACATCTCACCTCTTTCTTTAGTGCAGTTTCACTGAGCTGACCATTTTGCGGCATTACCCAAACCAATTCATTGCCTCCATTTCTACTGGGTAAAGAACAGAATACACTCTAGGAGAATATCCTTATATGCAGAGATGAGAAAGTCTTGCCCACTGGTTCCAAAAATCTCCTATGTGTTACTTTCCTGGAGTGTGATGGTTAATTTTGGTTGTCAACTGGATTGGATTTGGAAGCACCTAAAGATTAGTAAAGCATACCACTGGGTCTGTCTGGGAGGGAGTTTCCAGAGAAGATTAACTAAGGCAAGGAAGACTAGCCCTAAATATCCCACCATAATATTCTACCTTACTTCAGGCCCAAAGCAAGGGATTCAGCTGGCCATGAACTGAAACCGTGAGCCAAAATAAATATTTCCACCCTTTAGTTGTTTTTCTCAGGTATTTGTCACAGCAATGGAAAATCTGACTAACACATAGGGATAAGAACTACGTACGTGGTAGCTTAATACAACATTGATTTATTCCCTCACAGTTCTGAAAGCCAGAAACTAGAGTGAAGGTGTTGACAGGGCCAGGTGGCAGGATCCCTGCGGGATTCTGGAGGAGAAACACTCTTTTCCTCTTCTTGTTCATACTGGTTCCTGGCGCTTCTTGGTTTATGCAGCTTGACTCTTATCTCTCCCTCCATGCCTGGATGGCCTTTTTCCCTGCATGTTGCTGGGTCTTAAATTTCCTCCTATTTATAAGGACACTGGTCAGTGGATTTAGATGCCCTTCTAAATGCAGAATGAGCTTAACTTATTTTCATCTGCAAAGGCCTTATTTCCAAATAAGTTCACATTCATAAGAACTGGGGTTAGGACTTGCATATATCATTTTGGATGCTAGTCAATCCACTAAACCCTAATTCCCTGAATCTACCAGAGATTCAGAATATCAAGATTGTGTTATAGTCACCATGGGCTGCTCTAACACAAATACCATATGTTGGGTGTTTTATAAACATTAGAATTTTTCTTTTACAGTTTTAGAGGTTTAGAAGTCCAAGAAGAAGGTGCCAGCAGATTCAATGTTAGGTGAAGGCTTGCTCTCTGAGTTATAGAAGGGACTCACCTACCATGTCTTCTCACCTTGGAAAGGACAAACAAGCCCCTTTAGGCTTCCTTTATTAAGGACCCTAATCCCATTCATGAGGGAAACCCTCACCTCCCAGAGGCTATACCTCTTAATACTATTGTATTGTTGACTGGATTTCAACATATGGATGGGGAGCACAACATTCAGGTTATAATATCTGGTGCAAAAGAGTAATTCCTACAAACAACCTGTTCAGTTCAGAGCATGGTAGGAGGTACTTTGTGCCTATGTTTCAAGGGAGAGGAGATTAGGAAGGTGTCTGTGCCCTAGCTCCTGCTCTCAAACTGGTACTTATAATTAGAGAAACAACAATAAACAGTTATTGGATTTTTTTTTTTTTTTTTTTGCAGTCTGGGATCAAACACAAGGTCTTGTTCATGCTAGGCAAACACTCTTCTGCTCTTGGGAGCTACATCCCCAGCTCCCAAGTTATTGGATCTTTACATGTGACAGAATACATGCAAAGAACTTTTTAAACATTTTTCTTTAATTGTTGCAACTGTGGGATACCTGTTATTGAATATATTGTGAATGAATTTTTTCATTTGTGAAATTTCTTTATTTATTCATTTATTCATCCTTTTCCCCTTTATTTCTATAAATCTGTCCCAGCCTCTGTATTTCTTTTCCCTCCTCCCTTTCCAGCTAGCAAATGACTGAGCCACTACCTATCTGTCTACCATCTTGTTCCAGAAAGTACTAGGGATTTTTCAGGAATATGGATTATTAGTACCTGTAAGTCTTGGCTTATTGTCCTTTAATTACTTAGGTACAAAGGGATTTAGAAGACACCATGGACTGATGTGGAGAGAAGTTGAAAAAGATTATTGTTTTAATCAGAAATTCAATTTATATATAGCTTATCAAGTTGTCAGTTGTTGGCAGCAGGCATAATATAGTCTCCCTATGTTAAGTAAATTTCATATTGTACCACTTATCTCCTTGTCTTGGTGGTTTTCCAGGGAGCAAGATAGTGGATAGAAAGAAAATTCTTCATTGCATCACTTCTGAGTTATTTGAGGCTGTAAATGAATGTTCCGCTGCTGTTTGCCCTTGAATAGATAGAGAACTTGCTATTATGTTCCAAAGCAATGGCCAATTAACACATGAGTTAACAAGCAGCAGTTAGAAAACTCATAGTTTAGTGCTCACTGCCTTGTAGGATGATTCTCTGTGTCTTGATATACCAGGTCCCTGGGTGCCCTGAGCCATCCCACAGGATTTTTGTTCTCAGGATCCAGAATAGATTGAAGTCACATTTTCCAGAAATCAATATCATTGCATAGATAGGATTCTCGCAAGGTAATTGTGTTTGCAGAAAGGAGTACTCAATCTATTCTTTGGACAACGAAAATTAAGTTAGAATTATGATCTTAAATAGCTCTCTTTAAAGATGAGACTATGTATTTTATGCCAGAAATATTCCATCATCAGAAAAAATTGCTACTTTGCTTTTTCCAATTATTTGGTACTGATATATGAACTTGAATTTATGTGTAGGTAGTAGATTATTTTGCTTTAAAAAAGAAAGCTTTTTCTTTCTTCAGGTACTTTCCTACATACCTCACTTACGCAGATTACATTATGCAGAATTAAGCAAACTGTGCACAGAGTGGTGTTAAAAATTAAATGAGCTATCTGTGTGGAGCAAATCTGGGCTCTGCCTCTCACCAGCTCTGTGGATTTGGAAAAAGTACTTCTATCCTCTGTGCCTCAGTTTTCTCTTCTGTTGATGGGACTAATTTGGTCTCCATGTTCTAGGTTTAGTAGGATGGTTAAATAGGAAATGCATATGAAGTGGTGAACCTAGACTTGCCCTGAGGTATTCTAGTCTATAGAAATATAATGTGAGTCACATAAGTAATTTACAATTATCTAGTAACTATATCGAGGTTATAAAAACAGATGAAATTAATTTTAATAATATATTTTTAGCCTAGTATATTCAAAATATTTTTCATTTCAACATGTAAGCAATATAAAAGTTAATAAAGTAACATAGAAATTTACCCATCTCTGGCTGCTACCCATGTGATTCTTAGTCCCTTGGCCTGGTGTTCTTGCATTCTGCTGTCTGTTCTAAGATACAGATCAAAGAGCCAGGCTACATCCTAAGCAAATCTCTTTACCAGGCCTGCAAAACAGATTGTGTTATTGACTAAAACTACTTCACCATATTAGTGATAATAATCAAATGTGGTGCTGGTAATGAAATATATTGAAAGCTATAAAATGTCCCAGAAAGGGGAGTGCTTTTAGGTAATTATTATGTCAAAATATCCAGAGAAGGCAGCCATGTTGGCAGGCATGTCCTCAACAGAGTGATCTGGAATTGCACTAAGGACTTAAGTAAGTCTTTTCTTTGATTCCAGAAACTACTGTCTTTTCCTTGAAAGGAGGCACTTTTACTGAACACAATGTTTGCTGTGTCTCTGTGCCACACTGGGTGTTTAGGGAACATAGCATGTGTTTAGAATGAATTCATTAGAGGCAAGTGCCAGCTCCATCGGCCCCCAGCATTCTCTGGGGCTTGATTTCCTTCCCTGCAGCTAAGATGATGGTAAATATATATGGGTGGACATTCACGAGAACTAATACAAAATGACGACATGCAGCACTCCTGGAAGTGTTCTGGGTACTGTATATGTGGCGAGTCCAGGTGACAACCTCACATGGGTTGAGTTATTCAGGGCACATGAACAGGAGGAGATCTGTTGAGCTCACACATACTCCTTGTCCCCCACCCCATGTTTACACAGGAACTTAAATGTTTTCCTTTCCATATCTCAGATCTCAGGAGATTTGCCTAATCCATGTTCAAATGGACTGTTTCCTTCTGGCCTCGGGGTGGGGGTATTAAGTCTAGCATTCCTGAATTGAGTATTTAATGGTAAACTGCCTGCAGTCAGAAGGAAGGAAATCCTCTCTTGCTGATTGAATCTCCCCTGGTGTGTGGGGGGGTTACTTCCTTTGCACCTTATGCTAGTCTGAGTGAAGTGAGCCCAGATCAGATTGGGGTCCAGGCTAAAGGAAGCTCCTGATCTCTCTGGCTTATGGAAATTTCTTCCAGTTATTCTAAGACTGAGATAAGTGAAGCAATAATATATGACAATGTGGTGAACTCTCTTGTGCAAGGATGCTTCAAAAATCTATTAGCCAATTAAAGAAAACCCTTTGTTCCACAAAAATACATGTACTACCAACCATCGAGCAGGTCATGGCAATCTCCTACATGACTTAGGACAAATTCTGCTGACTGTTTGGGAAATCTGTCAAGAGTGATGTATTTGGCTCTGTGAAGGGATGCTTGTGTTTGTATTTTTCTAGATGAAGAAATTCAGCCTTAAAACCATGCATCTGTAATGTTACAGATAACAATGAGCCTTCCTTATGAGGGATGTGACATGCTTCAGGTGGATTGTTTCATTTCATTTCAGCTTTATGAGTTAAGCTCCAATACTGTAACTATTTTATAGGTAAGAGAAAGTCAATTCAGAGAGGTAAATTCTCCTTTATTTTATTTGTAGGAAGCAGACAGGATAAGAACCTGAAAATCTAGGCGGTGCATTTCTGAGTGAGCACTGCCTATGTTGGATTCATATAAGTTGGAAGCTCACTGTGGCTATTAGCAGCAGTAGGAGTGTAAGGCAACGGGAAAGAAAAATGATAGTGTATGATTAATTTCAAATGAGCTACATGGTCAATAGGTTAATTGTTGCTGTATGATTTCAGTCTAATTTGCATCTCGTGTACTTGCATTTAAAAATATCACATAAAACATAACTGGTTGGTTATTCAAAATCAGCTTAACACCACAATAGTCTACCACTAAGTCAAGCTTTAGTTTTCTTAGTTGTATTAGACCTCTTGAAAGCATTTACATTCCCAGTGTTGCTTTGCCAGGCTAATTGATGGCTATCCCAAAGGGGTGTGCGCAGTGGCAGTTCAAAGGCAGTTCAGAACTGTTGTCTGAAACACAGGCTGGACCAAATAAGTGAGTGACTCTGGCAGGCAATTTGAATCTCCTTCAGTCGTTCAGTTGATTGAGGCCAGCATTGCTGTAGAGCAGGTAGTGGGGGAATATTACCTGCTGTTTCTAGAAACGCAGGCTCTTGTAGAAAGGATAAGTGAACGAGTTAAGGTGGAGTTATGAGTTACTTGTGCACTGAGGTAAAATGTTTAACAGGAAATACCAGCCTGATCCACAACGTGGGCATCTTGCTTTCTTTAGTGATGTAGAGATGGGCACTGAAGAGATGGCTTGCCAAAGTCTTGGAGAAGTTCCTATGTAAAATCTAGCATGTTAGTCCAGGCTATTTTCCATAATCAGTGGCTTGAAACCCCCATGAGCTTTTGCTTCCTTTTTTGCTTGGACACAGCCAAGTCCAGTGTGGGCTGTCAGTGAGGGCACCTCTCTAACAAGAGCAGTCTTGGTTCTTGCCCTCTGGTGCTCTGCCCAGACTCCTGGAGTCCTTGGCTTCCTCTCCTGGATCATTTGTATCTGGTGACAAAGGATGACAGAGTGTCAACCATGTGCCTCCACTAAAAGAGGCCCACATCAGTGCTTTCCTTGTCTCAATGACAAGTGCCAGTCACATGAGCTTACCTTGCAAGGAGGGTTGGGGTCTGTCATGTAGTGGTGTACCTAAACCCCGGTAGGAGGCTGTACTGTTGGTGGGCACTGGAAGTCTCTCTCTTATCTAGAGACTTTTAAAAGTGGAAATCTATCATCTCTGGAGCAAGTACCAATGCATCAGGCTCAGTGTCCTGCAAACATCATTTAAAAGGTAGTATAATCCCTGATTTAGAAGAAGGAATGCTAGCCCTAAAGAGTAACCTTTGGTGACATTTGATATCCAATAGACAAGGCATGTTCTACCTGCCTGGAAGGTCTGAAATTTAATAACAGAGTAACCCCCACTGTGTTTTGAGAGACTGGATACAATTTCTGCTAAAATTGTGAGAAACCATGAGGCTCTCATGCCTCCCTGCCCTCCTGGAAGGATGTCCTAGAAGCATCCCTCATTAAGAGTTGCCTGGGGGATGGGAATCAGTCTCCCAGCTGCTCTGGACCTGATTTTATCTTCTCTTGAATCTCTCTGATTGTCAGGCTGAGGGCTCCCAGGACATTTGCTATCTATAACAGGGCCTGGAGGATCTGTTCCTGTGGACTCCACTAGCTGACCATGGGGTGGGCCAAGATGCACTAATCCTGCATCCTGTGATGAAAGGGCATGTTTCCCTGCCTTGCTACAGGCAGCACTGGAAGTGACAAAGAGTGGCTTCTTATGTCAGTTTGACTTTTCTTCCCAGAGGAAAAAGTGCCAGCTCTGAACTAGTTTAGGTGAGGAAATGCCTCTGTATGGTCTCTCTTTCCTCCTTACCTATGGGCCCACCTGGTGCTTCCTCTTGTCATTTTCTTGCTTCAAGACTTTAATGACCAAATGTTGGACTCTTAGTTTCTTTGTGCTACTGCTACAAATTATCTCAGATTTAATAGCTTAGAAAACAAATTTATTTATCATTTACTCATTTATTTGTAGTGAGTCTGTAGATTTATTTTTTAAACTTATTATAGAATAGTTCTGTATTGTATCATATAAAACACAAACTTATGTCCAGTTCTGCAGGTCAGAACTGGATAATGGCTCTCACAGAACTAAAACCCAGATGTCAGCAGAGGTATGTGGAGTTCCTTCCTGGAGTACACAGAAAGGGATGATATATTTCCTTGTTTCTTTCCAGCTTCTAGAGTCTGCCTGACCCATTGGTGTGGCCAGTTCCACCATCTTTTTTTTTTTTGCGGTACTGAGGCTTGAATTTGTGACCTTCACCTTGAGCTACTCCACCAGCCCGATTTTTGTGAAGGGTTTTTTGAGACAGGGTCTTGTGGAACTGTTTACTGGGGCTGGCTTCAAGCCATGATCCTCCTGGATCTCTGCCTCCTGAGTAGTTTAGCATTACAGGCGTGAGCCACCAGTGCCCAGCCAGTTCTTCCATCTTTAAAGGTAGCAATGACCAGTCAAGTCTTTGTCATCCACAATGAAGGATTTTTATGATACACTGGGCCCAGTTATATAATTCAGGAAAATCTTCTTTTAAAGCCAGGTGATTAGCAGTTTTAATTCCATCTTCTACATTAACTTCCCTCTAAAATATAACATAGCATATTCCTTGGTTCCAGACAGTAGTACATGGGCACCTTTGAGAGACCATATTCTGCCTACCACAGGTTTTTCAAACTCTTTGCTCATGGTCTTGGGGCATTGGTTTGAGACTAAAAGAAGACAATTGAAGCTGGTGATCAGAAGCCCAGAGTATGTGACATCAGATGGTCTGCAAGTTTTTTCTGTACTAAATTGATCACAGAGTGTCCCTGATTTACAATGGTTTGACTTTACGATGTTGTGAAAGCCATATGTTCAGTAGATACCCTACTTTGAATTTTGGTCATTTTCTGGAATAGAAGTATATAGTGTGATATGTGATACTTTCTCAAGACTCCGAGTCATCTATGCAGTCACAAGGGTAGACAACTGGTACACTACGATGTACAGTATTGTTAAGCTCTAATGTTTGGGTAGGCTAGATATGTAAAGTGCCGTTTTGAACTAAGGATAGTTTCAATTTACAATGGTCTTATTGGGATGTAGCCCCCTCATAAGTCAAGCAGAGCCTGTTTTATCTTTGTGACCTTGGGTGACTCTTAGCTTCTCTGTGTCTCCATCCTTTGCATGGTAAAATGAACACCGTATTAGGACTGCCCCATAGGGTCACTGTGATTTAAATGAGATGGCATGTGTAAACATGTTGCAGAGCATTTGTCATGTTAGTGACTGCTAACATGCTAGCGTTGGATAGTTATTGCATTATTGCGCTGACCACCCAGGGCACAGGGGTGTGCTATGCAGCTCAGTTTCTGTACATCCTGCCTTGCCTTTGCATTCTCTGGGTAGAACCAGCATTACTTTGTAAAGTTGCTTACAGAAATGCATAAAAGCCCTTTTGGGAGCAAAACCTCTCCCCATTTGCATTTGTGTCATATCCTGATCCTGGATACTGATATTTTCTTGCCTCAATGTTCAGGAATCCTGTGTCTGCTCCAGAGCAAGAGCCCTTCTTCTTCCTCATTGAGTGTCCATGTGGAGAGAAGCCCTTGCTAGTCAGTCTTACAACTGCTTGGATTGTGCATAACACAGACTATGTCTCAGGTAACAGATCACTGGAGGATTTATTGAGTACCAACAGAGTAACTGTATTGTTGAGAAGTGGATAGTGCACAAAGGAACAAAATTCTGTTGAGTTGCCAATGTTTTGATGTCAGAGTGTTCCTTGAGCCTCTGGCTTGCTGAGGAGCAGGTAAGTACAGAGAAGGGTTTCTGACTTGGAACCCTTCTTACTGGTCTTTGCTTGTAGAAAAGCCCCAATTCTGCTTCAACTTCAATAGAGCTCAGTGAAGCAGGCCTGTGGAAGATTTTTTCTGAGCACTGGAACTTTTAGTGGACTGGACTATCTAGGAAGTAAAGGATCTTGGATCTATGTCTTTATGAGTGAGCATACAGAGCAAATTATTTAACTTCCATAGAAGTAGTTGCTAACAGATAAGGGAATCTGGGATGTGTATATATTTAAATAATATTGCCTGTGCCAAAGGCAAGAAGAAAGCAATGGTGCATTATTTATTTACTTTGTACAGGAGTTGGACCATTGTTAAGCATGAGAAGCCCTGTACTCTGTCCTGGAAGGAAGGGGAATGCATGGGATCCTTAGGAAGTTATCACTTCCTTTGTAGTTTTTCTAATTCTATTTACTAGAAATACTGTAAATTTAAATTATAAATTAGTACATGGAATTAAAGTGTGAATACATACGAAAAGATTTTTCCTTGAGATAGGGGCTCACTATGTAAGCCAGGCTGACTTTGAACTCCTGATCCTCCTGACTCAGCCTCCCAAGTATTGGGATTATAGGCATGGTTCACCACACCACTGCAATCCGATTAAAATTGACTTTGGAATATAAAATACACTAAGGTGTCTTAGTCACTTTAGGGTGCTATAAGAAATTCCATGGATTTGGATGGCTTAATTTACAGAAATGTATTTCTCACATTTCTGAAGGCCAGGCTGTCCAAGATCAAGGTACTGGCAGATCTTACGTCTGGTGAGGTCCTCTGGTTGGATTGCAAATGACTCACCTCTTGTACCCCTACATGCAGAGAACAGAAAGAGAAGAAGCAAACTCTCTCGTGTTTATTCTTCTAGGGGCACTAATCCCAGCATGAGGTCTCCACCGTAATGACTTAATTGCCTCTGAAAGTCCTCACCCCCTACTGCCAGCTCATTGAAGATTAGGCTTCCATGTATGAATTTTGGCAGTATTGGGGCTTGAACTCAGGGTCTCACTCTTCACATACGAATTTTGGAGGGATATAAACATTCAGCACAGAGCAAAAGGTAGAATGTGCCAACTTTACATCATAAGAAGAAAGACTTCCATAAAGAGCAAAGGGGGATATTCTGTGCTTTCAGATGTGCACAAAGTCTGTGGAGTTTTCTCCTGATCATATTTTACTTTTTTCAGTTTGATATTTGAAGCAAGGAGAAGTTTTCTTGACCAGGGGGTACGTCTTCCAGGGAGTAATCTAAAATTTCAAACCCTGATCACATTTTGAGCTTCTCATTTCATTTCCTCTTTGGCTAAATTATCTCCCTATCGGAGAGTTACATTCAGTGTGCCATTCAAAAATGGAACTTAGATTTTACACTGACATCTTTACTGCAAGTTTCTTACCAAGTAAACACTCCTATTTTTCTGAATTTCTTATACATATTTCTTTATATATGTTCAGACAAAATTTATGGAAACCTTGTGCAATAAGCTAAGCTGTTGGTGTCCTGCCTTCTGGTATTGAGTTTCCTGCCTCAAAATGGTCTGTGTCAAAGCCAGTGGGTGAAAATTTGTCTGTGTGAAGTGGTTAATAAAAACCACATCTGCTGCCAAATATGTGGGAAAGAGGAGAAAAAAAAAGGACTTAGTTCTATTATTTTTACTCCCTTCCCCTCCATCTCTTTCATCTCTTTGAATTAATATTAAAATTTTTACTTTTATAAGCACAACTTCTAAAACTTCCTTCCCTAGTTACTAACTTACTGATTCTATCATGTGTGATTGGGGTAGGGAGTTTGAGGCTCATCTTTTAAAAAATTGTATCAGTGGTTGAAAGGTGTAAACCTTACTGGGAAACAAGAATTCTGGTTCTTGAAAGTTCCCAGGAGCAGGCCAGTTTCCCCACTGAGGCTACAGGGCACTGGGTGTGGCCCAGCCCTCTGGTTGTTTGCTCTGGCAGAAGGAAGAGAAAGTCCTTAGCATCCCTTTAGAATCAGAGAAATGTGGTGGAACAGAAAGCCAGAAAGATGATGGAGATTCATTTGGGAAAAGGAGTAAAGAAAATTGGGGGAGAAAAGCATGAATTTGGTGAGAGAAATTTTCTCTGTGCTGCCAAAGACAATATTAACTCCTCGTTTGCTTTGAACGTGAAATCTTTGGTGTACTTCAAGGGCCAGAGGTTGTCTCAGAAGGTATGAAGTAGCAGAGCTGGCGAGAGGCACGTGATTTGGGCTGAGGAAGGGGAAGAGCTGTGTGATCCAGGAGGTAGCTCCAGGAGTAGATAGTTTCATAAAGGGACTTCATTTGGCATGCCCCTTCCTTAAGTAGAAGGAGAGTAGAAAGGAACAAATTAACAAAGGCTGACATTATGATTTTCTTCCCTTATTCTAATTAATCACAGTTTTTCTAAAGCAAAAGAGATAAATCCATGATTTTTTTTAGCTCCAACCTCTAAATGAATGTCTGCCTAAGTGTGTTAAATAGAACTCTCACACAAATATGGCTATTTTCTTTTTGACCATTAAACTATTTTGCCTATAGACAAAATTGTAGGCTTTGCATGTAAATGAATAATAAATGTTTGCTGGGATTTAATATTATACCAATTTCTTCTTCTCCAATCCCAGAAAAGAGTATCCACTATTTTTTTGAATCAAAATGAGTATGTTTCTTCTGAGACAAATAGAAAATTATGGACATAGAGGGGTACTTACTTTAGAAGTAGAAACTACTTAAGAATTTGCTTTTGATATGTATACATTGGACAAATGGCTTATTTTAAACTTCTGAGAAGTTCTGTCATAAAGAGACTGCTCCTCTTTATAAGATTTCCCAAATTTATTTAACTATGGCATTCTTTTCCCTTCTGTTTGTCTTTTGATTTTTTCCATAGTCACTCATTGGTGAAACAAATTTAAAAGGTAAGATTGTCTACCACTCTCATTTCACAAGGAGGAAATGGGCCAAAGGGAGAAGCAATTGTCCAAGATTCTTTGCTGTGGAAGTTTTGTGCTAAGGCTAGACCCCCAAGGTTTTGCACATGGTCTAACTGTTGCTAGCTGTTAGCCTCTAAGAATAACGAATACCTCCCAGTAGGAATACTCCCTGACTGTTAGACCACCTAGACTCATGCTTCAGTGGTTCAATGATGGTTTTGCTGTGAGCAAAACTTTTGCTAGGCCAAAACTCAATGCATGTGTAAGAGACCCAAGAAGCCCAGGCAGTGTAAGAAGAGTTTGACTTCACAGAATTTCCACCTTGTTTCTCAGGACCATTCAGGCTAACCTTATGTCCCATGCAACTTACAACAAAGTTTTTTGTTTTGTTTTTTTTTTTTTGAGGGAAAAATCTTTGAAGGACTTCTTTTTGCTTTTCTTTTCTGTAGAATCAGACTATTGTGCTTTCAGTGCAAATCCTTTACATTTCAAAATTAAGAGAAAATAGAAAAGAAAGAGGAATTTATCAATGTTACTTACAAGGGAAAAAGCTAAGGAAGATGGAAGCCATTATTTGGAAACTCTTCCTAATTACGCGTCACTCTTTAATGTGCACTTTTATTTTCAGAAGAACTGTATTTGACATTGTCAACTAAGTGAATTATTTTAGACCAACACGCTGCAGGGTTCTTATCATATCTGACTTTGGGTGGAGATAATTGCAAAAGAAAGAAACCTAGCAACATCTAATTAAAGGTGTGTTGTTGCCCTCACAACTGCAAATACAACCCAAGACAGCCTTGTTAGCAATGATGGCCCAAGTTAACATGCTCTGGCCCCTGATTTAGCTCTTGTCTGCTCTTCAGTGCATTCAAAGCTCAGCATTCCCATCTGTGATAGGAAACATGGAACAATAGAGAAGATGGGGATTTTTTTGCCTTCTGTGTGCTCCTGCACCAAGTCAGTCGTCTTCACTTTGAGTTTTCTAGTAAGGCAGCTTAAAGTGAGAGTTCCCACAAGAGGTCAACAGAGCTTCATTTTTCATAAACACCTCATGTGTTTCTATCCTGAAAGTTCTTGAAAGCCTTCATGTTATCTTGTAGCAGCGGTGAACTTCAAACATGGCTGTTTTTATAGAAATGTTTTATTTTTTAATCAAACACAGGGTGACTTTAACAAGCTATTTTCACAGCTGAGTTCCCAGTGTTGGGGATTTATGGTGTGTTTCATATGTTCTAGTTTGCTCTCCACTTTTGACGTGTTTATTTTTCATGACACATCTGAATGCTTTCTTGTAAGCAGGACCCTAGTCTTAAGATCCAACTGTGAGGTTATTAGTACATGGACACATTGCAGGGCTCCTTGGTGAGGGGTTAAGAGAGGCGGGTCAGAAATGATTTCATTTTCTGACCCAATACATGCATGATGTTTTTCCTCCCATGGAGATATGAGCCAGATTTGAATTTCTGAATGCTTTGAGTACTTAGAACGCTGGTATCTTTGATATTAGCCAGCTGATCTTCTTTAGGAAGCCTCATATCATTAACTTTCAGCAGAACCAGTAGGTGAGAAAGTAAAGAATTCTGAAGCTTAAGTCAAGAACTGTAATGCAACCATGAGTCACAGCTGTAATCATAAAGCTGCCATCTTTATGTCATGTGGTCAACTTGTCGTGAGATTACTCCATGACATGGACCTGACGTGGGTGACATTAAGACATTATTGATGACACATTAAGAGAAAATTGCTGAGTAAAGGTCTTTCTTTTGAATGAAGACTAGAAATTATCTTCACTTCATTTAGAAAGGGTATTGCCTCCAAAACAAATTATTTAGTCTACTGCTGATGCTGTCCAGAGGTGGCAAAGCTCTTTAATAAGTAAAATGAGAATATAAAGGGGCAAATTTGCAAATGCTGACATTCTTATAATTCCCTTCCCTAATTCAAATTAACCACAAATTTTCCAAAATAAAAAGGAGTGACTGTATTTCATTTCCTTAGCTCCAACTCAGAAGTGAATATTTGCTTAAGTTTGTAATCCTATTACTCCATTATGGCTACTTTGTTTAAAATTACGCAGTTTTTACTTATGACAAAAAATTGTTGTCTTTGCTTACAGACATTTCACTACCTGTTTCTCGTATGACTCCTTCCAACATCTTCTGACAGGCTTATAGATTTTCCCACAGGTTAAGAGTCATATGCAAGTTGAAACTGCTTTAATTTATTTTCTCCCATTGGCTTATAGCAAAGATGTTGTAGTCTTTCTAACCTCAAAACTTGTCAATCGAGTTGGTTAGAGTGAATCCAGTAATGTCATAAAAAATCCAATAATTATCACGTACGTAAGAGTGAGCAGTAATAGTATGGCTAGAAATCAAGGAGTTTTATGATTGTGCCCGTATCCAGAAGAGGCATTTTTTTCAGTGTGTAGTCTTCAGTAACTGACTGATGAGCCTATTTGAAATTGGGCAAATGTTGAGTGCAGCTAGATCAGGGTAGGCAGCCTGCAATGTGCTGACATTTTTGTATGAATCCTTTCTGATATGAAAAGAAATTTGCTTATCAATGCAAGGAAAACCATTGGTATGTTAATTTTATGCACGCATCTCTTCACTTTCTAATTTACTCCTCCCAATAATGGAATCGTAATTGGATTTCTGAAGGAACATGCATAGAAAGCAATTTAAAAGTAACTTGTTAATCAGAAATGACTCCAAATTTGTGCAATAAAAATGTGGTCTTGTCACCTTTGTCCCCAAATACAAAATGGGCAATTTTCCCTAAATATTACAATTTTGTGAAGTCTTACCTATCACAACATGTAGACCTTGGCGACGCTTTAAATTCAACCATTAGAGAACTCAAAGTCTCATCCCATTGTGTCAGGCTTTTTTTTTTTCACTTATGTCTTGAGATGCAAAAACCTAAGACACAGAAAATATACCAAATCTTTACTAGCTTAAGCATTCCCAGAGTTTTCTGTTTTTGTGTCTAAACAGAGCAACCAGGGTCTTTCTTTGTTTCTATGGTTTTGAGATTAGGGAAGGACATAAGAAGTGTAACTTTGTTGTCCTTTAGGTGGGACAGGGAAGGGAATTACACCCTGTCACTCACAAGCTGGGTGGCTTTGGGCATGTTAATTAATTGCTGTAACTGGTTTTCTACTATCTATATCATGGGGACTAATACAAGCAATGTGACATGTATAGCATAGCACCTGGCCTGGAGAAAACAGTGACCCAACCAAAACCTTCTTGAAAAAACAATATTTAAAGAAGCTTGAAATAAAAATTAGCTTTAAGGTATTTCTCTCATAATACTAACAAGTAATAATAATGTGAGCTAAAATAACAAAAGCTATCCACTCATATTTATTAAGTTGGGTGCTTAGTTTAGAATGAGCAGGCACCTTTTTATTTTGTTCTCACAAAAACCTTACACAGCAGATACAGTTAAATAATCCCAAATGATTATCAGAACAAGTGGCTCCTATAAGACAGAGGAAATGCAAGAGTGTGGTGGAAGGTGAAATGAGATTTCAAGTGCTGGCTCTCAACTTTCTCTTGGTAATTAATTGGTCCAAAGATAAGCTCAAGTTCACCTTTCTGGGAAGAAACTCATTTATTGAATTTCATACATTTTAATTAATTTAATGCTATGTCAACCTTGAGAAAGGCACTAGCTAGGGATGAACACGTACGTAGAAGATGGACCTTGAACTCCATCTCAGTCCACCAGGCTCCAAACCTCTGTGCTTTCCCTCTGCCCCACTGAGGCGACTGGGACAAGATGGCACCACTTATCAGTTAAAGTCAGTTCTTGTGATGGACTTGACAAGTCATGTGGTCCAGATGCATTGGATCAGCTCTGAGAGAGGTAGATTTGGGGAGCTCAGTGATAGAAACATGGTCCTGGCAGCAGCAAGATCAAGTGGGTACCTGCAATTTGGGTTGGAAAGAGGAGTGCTTCTGTTAGTTAGGACAAAGTAATTACGTGCAACCTGGCTTATCCTAAGCTAATATCAAATCAGGTACATTTCTGGCACCAGGATCCACATAGCACTGTAACAATTTTGTCCATTAATAGCATGTCAGAAAACTGTGCAGAGGAAACCACCGAGAGTTACTCTGGGTCAATCATGGAAGTAACAACTCAAGATGGTTATAGACAGGTCAAGCTGCATCTGTACAATTGCTTTATGTCCCCTTGTAGAGGGGGACAAAATTGCCCTTGATTGAAATCCATTGCTGTTTGTATGTGTGTGCTCATGCATGTGCACATGTGTGGATGTGCGAGTAAATGCATGTGCACGTTATACATAAGCATACGTATGAATTAATGGGAAAGGAGTAAGTTGTGTTAATAGCATTGAGCCTTGGTTATTTACTCCTTCCTACAACTATTACCTCTGTCATGCAATTTTATAACTTTCTCACTAATAAGACAGTTTACTACCCCATTCCTGATTGTAAGGTCATCCTATAACCTGCTTCAGCCAACTCTATGAAGTAGAATTGATGATTACTAGCCCAGCCTCCAGGTCTTGAGAGACCCTCATGTCTCCCTTTTCACTTTAATACTATGGCCGTTACCACAGGCAAGGCATGATCAAGTCAAAGCCTTCTGGTCCCCAGGGAAAGGAGAAACATGAAATTCAGAGCTGTTCCAGCAAAGGTGCTTTGGTCAAGCCCAACATAGAGCAGAGGCTACAGCCAGTGTGCAGACACATGGACAAGAATGACATATAACAGATCTCTAGCTGAACTCTGCAGATGCATAAAAAATAAATGTTTTCTTTTTGTTGTTGCAGACCACTGGTGAGTCTGACATTTTTGTCACACAGCAAAAATCAGCTGATGCAGGGAAGGTTGGAAAAGAAAGACCAGAGAAGGAGAGGGAGGCACAGGATTTAGAAAGGAGAACCAGGGGAAGAGAGGCAATCATGAGCCATGATGAGGAGGCGGATAATGGGAAACCAATCTGTTACATGGGCATCATTTTAAACCTAGACAGGGAATGGAGGTCAATGGAGTTGATTCCTGGGATTAGAGAAAGTTCACATTATAAGAGAGTAGGCATAGCATAGTTTAAGCAGGGTTCTCCTCCAGAGTTTGGCAAGGAAGAAAAGAACTGAGAGAAATACACAAAGATCTGTTATTGAAAAATGAAATGGGGTCACTAAAAAAATGAAACTGCGTTCACTTTTTATTTTGTGAGAGAACATATTTAAGCTTGAGTATAAGGGTTTTGTTTTCTGGTCATCTCCAAGAGCACTCATGAGATCTGTGTCAGTCCAGATAGGTGAACTGAAGGACCCTGGGACTTCACGAGCTCTGGTCAGTACTGGGATAAGAGAGGAAAGATATTATTCTACTGTCAGTACTCTGGGGTCCTATCCATTATACACAGCTCCTTGTAATTTGGTTGAGTGAGAAATTGAACACACTGTCTCTCATTTTGGACAATGGTGAGGAGACAGCTTCTCTCAGAACTGGAGAGAGAACACAAATGTATCTCTTCAAGGAAGGTTTTACCTTCTTGCTTTGACTTTCTGATCTCCTTGCAGGATGAAAACACAAAGGTTGGGTAGTTAGTTGAATTGACTAGACCCCTCACATGCTTGATTTTCACTTGCTTCAGGTGTCGGACCACCTGACCCTCTCATTAGACTGAACACTTCTTAGAGTCATGGTATTGTGTCTTCTGCCCTTGCATGATCAGCTTATAGTGGAGACTCTTAGATGATGGGACACTATATAAATGCTTGAATATTGAGCTGGACTAAGCAATTTATTTCAAGATTTTAAATCCATTAAGAAACTAACAATTAAGAAATACCTTGCTGATAAACTCATTTGTTCTGTCTATAAATGCAATAGACATACATAATGACAAGAGATGAGCATAGAGCAGGGTGAATGCTATTGACTTCAAGAAGAGTTAATGGGCGCTCAGGGCTTGACATAATTTAGCTGACTATTCATTGAGGCACTGTGTATCCTCAGCATTTGTACCAGGAGTAGCATGCCCATGAAGAACAGAGAAAGGAAAGTCAGCAGGAGATGGATAATTCCATCAGGTGTCAATGAGAAATCCAAAAGAATTCCAGCCAAAGGATTCCCGTTACCATCCTCTGTGAACTCAAAGCTGATGGTCAAGTTTACTGACCAATGTAACTAAAACTTTTAGGGAGTATCTTAGTCCATTTGGGCTGCTTAAAAAAATATCTTAGGTGGGTAGCTTATAAACAACAGAGACTTACTTCTTACAGTTGTGGAGGCTTAGAAATCCAAGATCAAGGTGCTAGTGAGGTCCCGCTTCCTAGAAGACTGTCTTTTTGCTATGATCTCACATGGCAGAAGGTACAAAGGGTCTCTGTAGGGCAGTAATAAAGGCACTAATCCTGTTTATGAGGCCTACCTCCATGACCTTATCACCTCTCAAAGGCGTCACCTCCTAATACCACCACTCTAGGGCATAGGATTTCAACATATGAACTTTTTTTTTGTTAGGATATATTCGTTATACTGGTGTGTGGGGGGAGGGATTCATAGTGACAATTCAGATTAGGCTTATATTGTACATTTGTTAGATCACTGCCACTGTCTCTCCCCCTCAATCCATTCCCCAACCCACTTAATGCAAGTACAAGAGGATTCTTTGTTCTTTTTCATATATGAATTCCCATCAACCATATACCTTCACCTTAATTTCCTTCATTCACCCTTCCTCCTCCCACTAGAACTTGGGAGGAACTTTCATGTTCAGTATGAAGCAGAGCTTGATATTATTTCCTGAAAATGGAATAACTCATTAGCTTTTTGTCCCAGAGGGAGTTTTAGTGATTCCTTTGACTTAATACCCTGCTGCTTATAAAGGAAGTCACAGGCCCTTTGTGCTGATAATCACTTACATGAATTTTAGTACACATGCTTTTAGAAAATAATTTAGTTCTTACTTTCTAGAATGACAGAACATATTCTGTCAGTAATAGCATAATGTTCATTGTGTCTAAATGGCAGTGTATTTATTTTTAGAATATGCATGCTGTAAGAAATTGTTTACAGGTAGTTGAGAAGAGAACTATCTCTTTGGATTTAATGTCACAGGAAAAGTTGTAGAAAACTACAGAGAGAGTAGGTAAAAAGATGCAGACATAGTTTATGTTGGGTCTGGATCAGGTATTTCACACGTATCAACTCATTAAATGTCCCAACAAATCTACAGTGTAAGTATTGGTGTTAGCCTCATTTTACAAACGAATAACTAAAGAATGGTAATGGAAGATTTTTAAAAAGATACAAAGAACAAAGGTATACCAGCCATTTAGAGATTTTAGATGAGGTACAGCAGAGGAGCCTGAGCTGGAGGGATTAACACTGGGGGATTTCCCAGTTCTCATTTTATTCCATCACTACCCTGGTTCCATAAAAGATCAAAGAGATTTGGTAGTAACACAGTGCTTAGTACATAGTATAAGATCAATCAATATTTCTATGCATGGATCATGTAATGAATGAATGGATGAATGGTGTTAGCTCAGCAACTGGCTTTTCTCTGATTTCTTATCTGGCTCCATGTTAGCCTTAGTTTGCAGAGTTAGAGCATCCATATATCAATTAGGATTAATTGCATAAAACACTAAGTATTTTAAGCAGACAGGGATTTAATACAGGAAGTTGGGTACTTTAAAATTATTGGAAGGGCTGGAGCAGTGTGACTCAAGTCTACTTGTACTGATATTAAGTTCAAGAATATTCTGATTGGGAGATCAGGAAGCTGGATGCTGCAAGCCACCAACACTGCAATTGCCCCTGACAATTGCCTGCCCACCTTGACATGGCAAGGGGACATAGCCAAAGCAGAAAAAATGTTGTCTGCCTACCTCTCATATTTAGGAGAGGTAACCAGTAGTTGGACCTAAGTCTAACCAGTGTCTGATTCAGTGCTGTGTGTGTGATCAAACATTCAATAAAAGGTGGTTAAAATGAATTTAATTAAATCAGTCTGTTATTCTGCAGATTCCAGGTTCATCTTATTGGAACTGTGCTCTTTACTTCTAAGTTGACCAACTTCTTTGATTGGACATAAAATAATAGAGACAACATCCCTTGTAGGCTAACATTCAGGTGTTCTGATTGAGTGACACATGAGCTGATTGTTTGGGATCATTGTCTTTATTTTAGGAAGAGCTGAATGAATTCAGAGTCTGGACCAAGTTTGAGCTTTGCATGGTAATTACAGTTGCGATCAGATTTAAGTGGGATAAATTAATAACCTTTGACCAGGAAATAGCAATGGAAACTGTTCATGTATGCTACATATTTGGCGTGCCAAACTGTTTCAACCAATTTTGTCTTTTACTTATTTAGAGAACCACATATCAATCTCAATTTCGGTCTCCTTCTCTCTCATTTATTTTCCTCCTATCTACCTCTGCCCTCATTTGTCTACCATGGTGCACTTTTCTGTAATCCATATAGAAATATAGCTTTTAGTTGCTCATAACTGACGTTTTCTAGCTGGCAAAGCAGAAATCACCATGACCGTCTCAAGTCTACGTTGTTCTTCTTTAGAAACAAGAGCTCCCTTCCTAGACAAATCTGAGAATTGGCTCTTTAATACTCAAGTGTTAAAATGTGTCATATTTGGTAATTAATTATGTATTCCATATATGTTTAGCATTGCAGTTCTTAATTAATAAGCCTCCTGGCATTTTAAAGTATTCATAAAATAAAATCTGCAAGAAGTGTTCCCTTGTGAAAAGCATTGGGAAAGCCTTTATGTTTTTACTTAATTAGTGACAGTAAGAATTGCTCACTCAAGGGGAATGCCAGAGTCTGGGGATCAGGTTGTTCCAATGGTTTGCTTATTATCTTGAACTTCTCAGAAGTCTAAATTGTTCAAGGTTGATACAACTAAAATTCTAGTCTGCATTAAAACCATAGGGTATATATGATTGAGGGAGGATAAATGCAACTCTGAAGAACAGGACATACCAAAATACATCCTAACCAGTGCCTTTCAAAGTTTCTAGTAAAGAGTGCTTTCAGGCACCTTTAAATATAGAGCTTCGCCCAAATCATCCAAACAATAGCTTCAGGCAAGTGGCAGGCATGAGCCACTGAGGAACAGCATGCTACCAATAGAATAAAAGAAAAGAAAGGACACCTAGGAGATTTCTCCTTTAGTTCCTTTGTTTTATATTTGAATATATCATAGTGTGAAAATAAGACTTCTTCCCCTATCTTATACCATCCAATTTAAAGTTAGAATTGAGATATCAAAAAGGCTTTCAACAGCAAAGATTTAGAATTTCCTAAGAAGCAATGGAAATCCCTGTCACCAACAACAATTTGCAGAAGAATTATGCTAGTGATTCTCAAATATTAGAAATTAAACCGAAAAGAACCTGGACAAAGCTGAATTCCTATAGATCTCGGCACTATTGGTAGGAAGCTCTGCACCAGCTTCTGGTGATTGCTCCGCAAGGTGGAAGCATGGCTCCAGGGCCTTCTGCCCATGTTTTTCTCTTGTGCAGTTTGTAACAACAGAACACAATTGAATGTAAGGTCTTGTGGGACTTTGGAAACTATAGTTGGAGCCCACATGTATGTCATGGACGCCATAGTTTCTAGTCATCTTTTCTGCCCATGTTTTTCTCTTGTGCAGTTTGTAACAACAGAACACAATTGAATGTAAGGTCTTGTGGGACTTTGGAAACTATAGTTGGAGCCCACATGTATGTCATGGACGCCATAGTTTCTAGTCATCTTTTCACCTCCATGGTATACCTGCGAGATTCCATTTCCTAATGATGGAAGGTTGGGAACAAGAAAGAATTTCTTATTGTGCAGGGGTCTTATGTCTACTCGGAGGAGGTATTCTGTCCACATATTCACTTCATTATGAACACACTGTCTCTTTCCCTTTCTCCCTTTTCTTAAAGCACTTTATTGAGGTAGAAAAGCTTTTCCATTTATACCTTAGGTTACTTGAGTTATCAATTACCATAAGAATTCCTTGTCCTAGGTTTTTGCCTCTTCAGCATGGTCAACATCAGAGTTTTAGACCTGGCATGTAATAATTTTTCAAGAAATGTTTTGAAAATGAAGGAATGTGTGTGTGTAAAATAAAACAAAACAAAATCATTGCTTACCTTTCTCAGGTATCCATTGCCTCCTAGAAATGTACCTGTTTCATTTGCCTCCTAGAAATGTACCTGTTTCATTAAGAATCTTTATTCTTTTAAGAACATACTATGTCTGGAAACTCTCAGAGCTATTTGCAAGAAGCTGTTAGTAAAAGACACTCAATTCTGTCTCTTGGGGGTAATTCCTACTTTTTTCCATTATTTTGGTCTAATGGAAGGCAAAGAGTCCCTAGAAGTTTCTATTCTGGGATTTGGGCATGGAGGAAAGAGCAAATGGATAACTTCAGGATCCTGCAGCCCCCTCCCATGAAGCAGGGCTTGACCTAGGCTCTGTGCTTCAGTGCCCTGTGCAGTGGGCTGGTCTGAGGAGATGGCATCAAGGCCAGAAAGACCTGAGTTGGACATCCTCACCCTGAGGCCACAGGAATTCTTGTAGTGTCCCTGAGCCTGCCTCCTGTGACAGTACAGCTAGTTTGGATGCTTTAAAAAATCTAAAGAAGTAAAAATGACCTTTGAAAGATTTAAGGTCATAACATCTTGAGAATCACAATCTGAAGGGTACAACCCTGTTGTATTCACTTTGTTTAGCTTTTGTTCACTGAGAACACAAAGCTGGGATGATGTGTGTGTTGTATGTATTGCCGCAATTTGTAGGTATGTTTGTGTGTGTCGTGTGTTAGCTACATGCATGTATGTTGGGGAGTCATGTGTGGGTGTAGGTTTGTATGTGCTGCATATGGGGTTTGCCCTTGTATGTTGTGATGTATGTACTTAAGCAAAAAGGGAGGCTTGAGAGATTGTAAAATTTTTAAGGAATTTTATTGGTGTATATCATACCATACATATCTACTGATGCATAAGGGAATCATCCATCTATAGCCCAATGGATTTTCACAAAGTGAACAATCCATGAATCCTGCACAGGGATCAGGAAGCAGAATAACACAGCCACACAGGAGCCATTTCAAGCCCCTCATCATCACTAGCTCCCAAGAAAGGTCACCGTCCTGATTTCTAACAGCATACATTGGCGTTGCCTATTATGGAACTACATATAAGTGGAACCCCACATCACATACCCTTTTATGACTGGCTTCTTTAATTTAACATGTCCTTAGCAGTGACTCTTCAGAGTATGCTGATTTGAAGAATGCATGCATGCTCTACACTGCCAAAGAGTTTATAAAAGTTTTTGGTAGTTATCTGCCATGATAACCACAGACATGATCTTAGACTCTTCCTACAGACAGAGAAAAAAACTAGTCCAATTCGATAAATAATTTTGTAGTGAATTTGATCACCATTGAGTGCAGCGTGTATGCCTCAAACTGTGAAATCTTAATGCAGTAGCTGTCTTCTTTACTTTATTTGGTGTTATTAGTAGTTATTTGAAAAGCTAAAGCATAGTGTTCACAGTTGGAAAATGCAAGGTAGCCATTGACTGCCTTCTCAATATATATCTGTGTGTGCGTCCGTGCACAGGCATGCCTGTATGATGGTGTTGGAATGCAAAGAATATTCTGTGCACACAAATGCTCTGCTAACCTAAAGCATGCTACACTGAAATGTTGCTATTTCTGTCTCACCACCCCCACCAAGAGATTTTAATCGTCACTTTAGCTTGTGTAGCCTTTTCTCATCATTACCTAACCTTCTGTCTTACTCCTAGTAAGTTAAGTTTTTGTGGATTTTTTTTTTGGTGGGACTGAAATTTGAACTCAGGGCTTCATACTTTTGAAGCAGGCACTCTACTTCTTGAACCACACCTCCAATCCATTTTGCTCTGGTTATTTTGGAGATGGGATCTTGTGAACTATTTTTCTGGGCTGACCTCAAATGGTGATCCTCCTAGTCTCAGCCTCCCAAGTAGCTAGGATTACAGGCGTGAACCACCAATGTCCAGCTCTTTTTCACGTGAGGGAAATAAAAGAGCTGTTTAATTTTTTTTGAATTAGCAATTATATCATTTAATTTTTTTTCTCTCTGTTTTGCTTTTACAAATCTTTTTAAAACAGCAGAAATTTTAGGTGGTTGAAAATTCAAATAAACTATCATCCAAAAGTAATTATCCATTAAAACCAAAAATGTATTACTTATTACATGTTCACAGTAGTTTTGAGCAGGTCCTCCTTGGAAGTATGAAAACAGGATATGTAGTATAAAGAGCACAAAACATTGGCTTTAAAGAAATACATTTGCCTCATTTTTAATATTGTTAATCTGAATAAAAATGTATGTTTTTGAAATAAAAGACAATTATCTTGTAAGTTGATTTATCAGAAACTATAAATCATCTCTTTTGAATGCTTCCTCATGCTTCCAGTAATTTTAAATTTGCCCAATTTATAGTCTCATATAGAGATCAACTGAATTGAATTGAATTTTGTGATCTGATGAACACATATTTAAATTATCTAACTGAAGGACAAAGAGACATTTTTTATTGGCAAGATTTGCTTTTCCATTTATGTCTTAGGTTACTTAGTTATCACTTATAAATATATGTGTCATCGATATATTTAGGCAATGCTTCCTCCTGGGTATTTTCTAATTACTATTTTGTGTAATGATTCAATACAGTAGTCTATAAATGATCCCAAAGGTTCTAAAATGTTTCACAACCTGGACATCCTGATTGGTTGGCTGTTCATCTCTTGCTTTGTTCAGTTTAGTTGACCACACCTTTATTGAATAAACAACATGGCATTGATAGGAAGAGTGCAAAGAAGAGTAGGGTGACTAGTTTCATGTTCCTGCAGAGACAGATGAATCTAGACTCAATCCATAAGATCTTTCATTAGATTGCCTGAAGGAACAAGGAAGTCATATCAGATTGTGTAATTAACTTTCCCTCATTTGCATGAAGACAATACCCACTCTTTTTTTTAAACAAGGATATATAGTACAAGGATTAAAGAGATATGTCTGCAATAGTTATATTTTTAAGCCGTCTCATTAAAATCATTGCAAAAATAGCAGCTATTATACGTTTTTATGGGGAAAATATGGTAATTATCTCATTTCAGCTTACTAGTTAAGAAGGCTGTGTTAAGTTCTCTCTATTCAGATTTCAGAAATGATAAGGAGAATGGAAAGAAGAAGAAACATATGCCTTTTTAAGAATGAGTGACTTGATTTTCTACTGACATGAATCATCTCCTTTGAACTACTAAGGAAAATAAAGTGATGTTTTTCTTGGGCTATATCCTACCCGATAATGAGCTGCTGGCTCATTGTGGATTATATAGCTTTGACGCACCGCAGAGAACGCACCGCAGAGAACTCGTGCTTCTACCAAGCGACTGGAGAGTTAATGTCCGCATTCCATTTTCCGTTTGATGTTAAGTGACAGTTTGCTGGGAAGACCCCACTTGCCCTCTATTCTTGAAAGGTTTGCCATCCTGGCTCTGGTTTTGGTGAACCCTTTTTTTTAATGATTAAAAAAATATATGGTGGTTGAAAATTGGTTGTCTTAACCTTGCTCCAGGGTCTGAGTTTCCACATTTGTTATTAATCAGGAAATAATTACACTTGGAGCAAGGAAAAGAACTCATTTATCATGGCAGGTCAGGATGAGACAGTCCCAATTCATATGCTTGTAAACCTACCAGCTAAGTCAAATCATTATTGCTGGCTCCATTGATTTGGGTTAAACTAGAAACAAAACAGAACTGTTAACATATTACCACCAAGAAATGAGGGATTTTTTTCTCCCACTTATTGGCATTAGGAACAATCAAAATGCCCCATGATATGTCAACAGAGTACTTCCACCTTGTATACAATGGTAGTCACATGCTCATTGAATGCATAATGAAGACTATAATAAATAATGAGGAGGTAGCTGATAGCAATAATCCTTTGGTGTTGGGTCTGGCCTTGTCACCTCTTTATGTTTGAGATGGGCAGAGGCATGACCAGGAAAGCCAGCATACTCTCCTTGAGTGTAGTTCTAGTTTAGAGCTTACTTGCTGTAACCACAGTAATAAACACTGGGTCTGCATCAGCCAGCACAATGTAAATATTTAAAGGTCCGATTGGCAGTGAGCTGTTTCAAGAGCCTTCTGTTTGTAATCATTCACTGAAGTAAATGTTTCCTCTTCTACAGACTACATGTGGTAGCTTACTGATCTTCACTGCCTGAGGAAAGTAATGTGAAGAATGTAAAGTCAGGCAGCTGGTGAATTCCTTGGCTCCTTCTTTGCTAGTTAGTTAACGCTTTGCATCTTTTCTGCCATACAGATTGCCCCTGTGGCTGGTCCCTTGTGACATTGGCTCTTTTGAGCTAATGCATATGACTGAGAATGTTGCAATCTGAAATGCCTTTGACTGCTTGCTTGAGTTTATGGACAGCAGTTGTACTTGGGATAAATATGTCATCTCTAAACAGGCGACCTCAGAGTCCTAAGACCATCCCAGAGTCAGTTTCACTCTCATGGGACCAAAAGTTCTTTACATAATGGAATCACTTTTGAAAGGATTATGCACCCACGCATTTTGACTGTTTAACTGAGATAGTCTGAATGTAGTATTTGTTCTCTGGTATCATGCTTTTCACTTATATTTTAAATTAAGGACATTTTGCTCTTCATTTTAATTTTGATCTTCTCAAGTGCTTTGGCCTAATAGTAGTGTTTATGGCCAGTATTGATTTGGCTTTTGGGAAGAAGTTCCTTCCCCCTGTCTAATTTCGTTTTCTACTTGCTGGTAACATCGGATCTTACCTTCCTTACCTGGCATGGGTAGCAAAAATTTGCAATGCATCCAATTGGATTTCCTTGCACTCTTGGTGTGGGAATGGTGGTCAGTTCATTACTTGGCATAAACAGCTACTCCAGTGCATATTGGAATGAATGAATAATTGATTGGTGGTTCCATTGAATGGATGGATTGATAATATTTGTTGTTAAACAAGATGTTTAACGTCTTGTTAGAAAGCAAGATGTTCAGTTAGCTCATGAAAAGGAACGGGTCCTCTGAATAGGAGGGCGGAGATTATGCCAACAGGACCACCCTTCCTTCAGGATTCCTTTCCTAAGTTCCCCCATTCTTCAGAGCTTTTCCTTCCTTGTAGTTTTTGTTTCCTGGTTCAGTCACCTGCTCTATGAATTCACACAGTGAAGTGTGTATTCAGTTAAAACATTGTTACGTACAGCAGTTGATGTATATCCTTTTGATAAACTTTAGAGGTGCATCCATCTCTTCTTGCTGTTATTGTAAATTACTGCTAATGTTGCAGCTTAGACTAAGGCCTGTTTATTATCTCACAGTTGTATGGGTCAGAAGTTCTGGTGATCTTGGCTAGGTCTTCTGCTTAGGGTTTTATAATCCTGAAATCAAGATGTTGCCTGAGCTCTGTTCCCACCTGGAAGATGTGAGGAGGAATCTCTTTCTAGGTCATTCAGGCCATTGGCAGAGTTCAGTTCCTTCTGGTTGCAGGACTGACTTTATTGTTTCCTGTTGGCCTCTCAGCCAGGGGTCACTCTCTGCTCCAGGAGACCTCCTGCATTCCTTGTCACAAGCTGCATTCCATCTTCAAGTAAGCACTGCTGTCAGAGATCTTCCAGTCTTTCTGACTTTCCCCTCTGCTACAGCGGGAAAACCTTTTCTTAAAGGTATGGAAATATCCCTTTCTTAAGGTTAATTGATTAGTAACTTAATGACACTGGCCCAAGGTCTTTTACCATTGGGTGTAACTTAATTACTGAGGCAACACCAAGGGATGAGAGTGAGGGAGTCCATCTCAGAATTAGGATTCTACTGACCACAGGAGGTAGGAGAAAGAAATATGGAACTACCGTGTATGCACGCTTGTTGGCACTGGCTGGCAGTGCTGTGCATCCTTCCACACAACATCACATATTCTTTACTCTTGCATACCACATCACACCTTCATGTCAGCATCACAACCCAGGTTAGAGCCTCCATTCTTTACCTCCAGGGCCTGAAAGAGGCTTTCAGTCATTGGCACATATTACTAAGTGTCATGGTGACACAGGAGACATCCTGATATTGATGGACTCTGTGGCAACTCCAGGCTTGGAAATATAATTTTGAGCCATATGAAAGAATATTGGAGCTTTGTGTCCATTTTCTGTTAGGTTAAGCCTATAGTTTTGTGTTTTCCTCATCTAGTATTGCTGAGATTTAAGTTTTTCTGCACAAACAGCTGGAAGTACTGACTGGCGATGCTTCCTGATGTACCTTGCTCTCCCCAGACTCCTCTGGCTGCGAATGCTGTGGTGGTTTCCTGAGCTACTTGGCAAATGCTCCCGCTCTCAGCTACACTGCCCAGCAAATGCCACCATGAGCCACCTACTGCATACACCATCACCTTTTGTTTCTCCAGCACTGAACTACTTTTCATCATGCCTTCTTTGCCTTCCCTTGATGATATAAACACCTCTAATGGCAGGAACTAAAGCACTTTTATAAAGTAAGAAAACTTTATTTTGTAACTCAGAACAAGGCAGCTAAGGGCATCTCACATTGCACTGTCTGCCTGCTCTAATAATTTCACCAAGCTGCTTCAGCACACCATTCCTCTCCCAAACCTTTCAGTGGCTCTGTGATGGCTACGAAAGTCAGCTTGAAAGCTCCTAGTCAAATTTATTTCTCCCACTTCCCTAGATTAAAGTCTGTACTCTAGCCAGCTTATATTGCAATACTGTCTTTCAGGTCCTACTTCTGAGCCCATTATATACCTTAGCACTATTCATTTTATATTGCATTATAATTATGTCTTCACATACTTGGGTTTCTCTGTAAGTTTAAGTATCCTAAGTGTAGTAACCATGTCTTAACTCCATTCCTAACTTCAAGCAGTGAGTGCTAAGGAAATGTTGGTTGAATTGAATTTGAATGTGTGTACTAACAGTTTATTCAATAGATATTTATTGGGTCATGACTGTGTTCCTGCACTGTGATGATAGCTACAAGAAGCAAGAGGAATAAAGTGTGACTTCTGTCATTGAGATGGCCCCGCATTCCTGAGGAAGGAGGTGAATTGAATAACTCAGTGTTAAGAACTCCAATCTGGGTATTTATGAGGGTGGAGCACAGGACACAGAGCACTTGTTTGACCTGGTGGGTTTAAAGGAGACTAGGGTAAACACCTTGGAGCAGGTGATCCATAGACTGTGTCTTGGCTGGGGGAGCATTCACAAAGTGCGTCAGGAAGGTAGAGTGGGGGTTGGGAAGCTCACAGGATGAGCATAGAGAGGTGGTGAGAGTGTGAGTGCTCAAGGCAACATGTGTCAGGCTCTGAGTACTGGTGAAAATGAGGATGCAAAGCTAGGTAAAGGCAAAATAATGAAAAGCTTCAAATGCATTGAACTTTATCCAGGAGACAGTGTGCAATTGCCAAAGGAATTTGAGGTAGGAGTAAGTTATTTATTCTCTCACATGAACCATGGAAACCAAGAATTTGCTAGGAACACATGTGTTCCTGGAAGGCCCATGGAGGGTGAACTGGAGTAGGTAGAGACAGGAGAGGCCAGCAGAATCCTAAGCACACCTCATAGCTTCCATGGAAGCATTGTTTACCCATTTGCCTCTTCTCTGCCTCCTTGTGGCCTCAACCTCACTACTCTGCTCTGTAATACCTCAGATTGTTTCTGCCTAAAAATCTCTCCCCAACACCACACACACACACACACACACACACACACACACACACACACACACAGTGCAAGCAGGACACAACAGATACTGAATAGAATTAGTCACTTGGTCCTAGGCTCTGCTCCTTTAGTTTTGGTTGTCTTTTTTTTGGGGTGGTGGTACTGGGGTTCGAACTCAGGACCTCAAGCTTGCTAGGCAGGCGCTCTACCACTTGAGCCACACCCCCAGCTGCTCTTTTAGTTTTGGGTTTGTTGATTTTTTTAAAAAAGAACACAGAAAGATTTGTCTCATCTTATTTCTTTCCATGGTATTATTTAACTCCTCACATGGAACAGAGTGAACTATTAAAAGCGCTGTTCTGGAACTTAAAGGAAAGACAAGAAACATCTAGCACTTGATCTTCCCACCATGCCCAGTGTGCTATCCACACTCAGTAAGAACCTGAGTGGGCCAGTGGGGAAGCAATCAGAACTAAAGATAAGAAGGCAGACAGCACAGGCAGAGGGACTCAAAGGAAGGATTTTTATGGGCCTTGTAGCACTTTCCCATCTTTTGTTTCTTAGAGGATGTACTCTTAACAAGTTGAAAATTTATTTAATAGAATATTTATTTTTATTGAAAAAATGCCCTTATTTCTTTGAAGAGTCAAATTGAATAAGGATAAATATAGACAATGAATAAATATTTAAATAAAAGAAACCATGCAAATAAGAAATGTCCCAAAGAGACTTTTCTGTACCTAAGTACAATTCCAAGACTAGTTCTCTGGCCTTTTCATTTAGGCTCATGCTTATCCAAAGCTTTCATTTATAGCTTTGCTTTGGTTTCTGATTTATAATAACTTGAAAAAAAACTCCCTTTGTTATTTTAATCTCTTTTCTCCCTGTATATTTGGAACTGGTATTGCCTCAGGTACTTGATACTACAAATAATTTCACCTTAGAATGTTAATTTTCTCATTATAGCTAAGCAGTGTTATAAAACATTTTTATTTAAACTACACTTCCCTCAGCATTTTCTCCAATATTCTCTGAAAAGCAAGCTTTTCCTTTGCAACACTGTTGGAGAACAAGAGAAAATATTTATTCAAATCAAATAGCAATTCATATTTAATTTGCTAATCAGGCAGAGGATGAAGTTTCAAGTTTTACCTTCTTGAACCAGCATTTTTCAGTTTTTATCTTCCTGGAATACTTGGATTCAATATTAATGTATTTCATCTCATGCCACATGACTAGGGACTATTAGATTGACTTTGTATATTTATTACCTCTGAAAACCATTACATTGTGTTTCTAATGATCTTAGGGATATATACCAAGACCTGTGCTGTTCGATGTTGCATCTGTACCTTACTTTACTATCACCTTATGTCCTCCAGGACAAGATCATAGGCTGTTTGGGTAGCTAGTTGCACCAAGTCCTGTAGTCTGGCTCTAGCAGGAATATAGGATTTCTACTTTCAGGAATTCATGCGGGAGGAGATGGATGTCTTTGCTCAAGGAAAGAGAAAAATTTATACTTTCTTTTTATTCTATTCAGGTTTCTGGGTTGGTCACTACTCACTGCTTTACTGAGTCCTCAAATTCACATGTTAATGTCTCGTATATACTCATAGACACACCCCAAAATGTTTTATGACTATCTGGGCATCTCTTAGCCCAGGCAACCTGACACCAAAATTAACCATCACAGGATCATAATATAATTTGGACATACCTGGTAGGAGGGAACAGCAAATAAACAAAAGAAAATAAGTGTCAGATAGTCTTTTGGGATCCATGGCTAGAATGTAGAGAGGAATTGGAGATCCACATTTGTGAACTGTCAGTTGAATCATGAGAGAATGAATTCCTTATCAAAGAAGACTGAGATGACAACAAGATGTGAAAGAGGATGACAAAAAGCAGGATTCACAGAGAGCATCCACACTGGGAGGACACGTAGGAACCAAGAGCAGAGCAAGAGAGCATGTTCTGAGAGGTGAGAAGTAAAATGAGGTGCCACCCATGAAAGCAAGAACAGGAGAAAGCTTAAGGTGGCTGAGGGGAATGAATGGAAAGAAATGACTTGATGGACAGGGGAAGTTTATTGAGGATCAGGGAGAAGAATCAAAGATTTTCAGCAATACAAGCCACCTGGGAGATTAAGAATAATTTGGGTATCAGGGAAAGAGTGCAATGGTTCTCAAAATTCACTTAAGAATTATCTTGAAAGCTTGTTAAAAATACAGGTTTCTATGGCCTACTCAAAGAAGTTGTGATACATGAGGTCTGCTATGATTATGAAGCTATATTTTTCATTCATTCCTCCTGATTCTGAATTGTAGATGGTCTACAGACCACTTTTTGAGAAATGCTGCATCACAAGGAACCAGAGTATCCTGAAGCTTCTGGGACTGAAAGAGGGAAAGGAATGTAAGCAACAAAGTGAAGAGCACAAGAAGTAAAGATCCAGCTACCGCCTTGGGGTTAGGGACCAGGGATGGAAGATGAGTGAGATACCAGGGAGGCCAGGACCATGAGTGAGACCAGTATCCCATGTGTGAGGAAAAAAGAAGACTTAGAAGTAGAGCTGTTCTTTACTGAATTTGAGTGACAAATGGCAGATGGTGACCGACTTTTTTGCAGTTGTTGTCTTTGTGAACTTGATCTGTATATAACTGAAACATGTTTACTCCTCTTTGTACATTTGTGCAGTAATGTGACTGTCTTCACTTCAAACATGATTCAAGTCAGTTTGTGGAATATGATTGGGTTTATGGGTTTAAAGTTTAAAATTCAAACATTTTTAAATTGTGGAATTTCTTTTTCTATAAAAGCAGTCAGTCCATGTCTACTGATACGTAGTGGGCAAGACAGATTGGCCAAGCTTTTGTGAAAAATGTGAAAGTGACTATAAATTACACTGTATATTTTACTAGAATGCTAATATAGATAAAAATCTCTCATACCCATTATGTAATTACAAATTCTACACTGTAGCTACATTATCAGAAAAAAAAAATAGTGGTTGAATTAATTTGTCACTTTTTTCCCTTTGGTTTCGCAACAGCAAGCTCAAATGACCTTGAGGTCTCAGAAATATCTGTGTATAGTTTGCCATGTATTTACAGGTTTTCGGTCACTTAAAGAGAACAGAGTTGTTATATGGTTTTACTCATTTCTACCCTAACCTCTTAAAAATAAGTAAATGGGAACCTGTCTAGAATATCTAACAAGCAGTTGTAAAGGATCATGAGATTATATTGAATGTAGAGAATTATTATCGTCTCCTAAGGGCTTTACTTCTTACAAAAATGTATGTTAGTTTCTACTAATAAGCCATAATGTATTTTTTAGGATATTAAAAGCCTACATTGTGTTTTGATTTTGCTCTGGCTGATTTTCATTCTCTCTCCCATCCTTCTCATTTCTCTTAACCCCTCTTTCCTGTTCCTGCTACATCCCTCTTTTCCCTCTTTCATTATTTTGCCTGTAAGTAACATTTATCCCTTGTGATATATTTTGCTCTGGGTTTTCAGGGATGGATCTGTTTCCCAGAAAACCTAGGAGAAATCAAGTATCTTAAACATCATTAACTGAACAGATTGCAGTGTTTGATGAAGCGACTTGTGACATCTTTATAAACAGGTTTTCCCATCTGACTTGCTGTTTTACAAGCCCTGTAAAAACTAAATGTAAATCTGACAATTTGTCAGTCTGTAAGCCATTGATTTGTGCTTTAATTATTTCTATTTTGAAGGAGACTGAACAGTTATACATTTAATTTGGGTGATGCAGGGAGATAAGTGTGGTCCTATGATTGAGATCATGCTGTATCTCACAGTCCTGTGAAAGTGATACTGTCTATATGTACTCGGACATTCTGGATTTCCCTGGGCCATTTTCCACAGAAAATGAAAAATAAGAAAGTAAGATTTATTTTCTTAGAAACTTATTTTCTTTCAGCTTCACTTCCAGTAGTCAAAGTCTTAAAGAACTGAAATGTCCTGGCTTTCTTCAAAAAAGGTGCTGTTAAAAATTTATTCACCAACTTTAGGCAAGGTATGTTAACTTTAATTTTGGTTACTCTGAAGTACTTCTTAGATGTTAATAATGTTAAGAGATTAATTCTAGTTCTGTAATACTCCATGATTTCTCGACTTCCTAGTGGATATTTGAAGCATTGCATGTCCTCTACTGATTCTTGGGGAGTGGTGCTTTGTTTATTAGAGGCAGGAAAGTATTGATCTGGGAGAGGGCAGGTTGATTCCAAACTCCTCCAGCAGTGTACAGCAGGACAATGCACAGAATCACAAGCTAATCCTCCTGTTTTCTAATGAAGCTTAGTTTTTGCAATAAATTTTCTTTTAAGTCATTGCCTATGGCTCTTTGGTCAAACTCTGACTTGAAGATGGCAGCCAATTATCCATTTTAAAGATGGATCCACAACTTACTTTAAGCCCCTAGCTGAGTAGATTTGTCCATATTATGGCACTGAGCTAATGTAGAGATCTTTTAAGTTTTGATGTCAATTTTGCAAGCGGTCTAACACCTTTCAGAAGCTCCCTGTGCTCCCTGAGGATCTCTCTGCACCTTGTTAAAAGCTTTCCCACCTGATTGAGCCCCATCTAGGCGTTCGCTGGTGTGGATAAAGCCACATCAAGTTTGATGGAGACCTGGGCTTTGAAAACAGCCAATGCACAACTGCCAAAGCCATGAAAATACATGGTTTTGATGTGTCAGTCATTAAGCAAAGCCACAGCTACAGCTGTCGGCAGAATAAACTTCTATCCCTAGGTTTGCACAAACTTCTTACAGCTTTTGAAGTTATAGACATTTGGCATTAAAATTATGATAGTAAAAACTTTTAAGACTTTTTAAAATTCCCACTGCAATTGAATATTCTAGTATTTGTTTCTCTTAGAGTATTATTGCTATGAACTTTGAAAATGTATAGAAAGATGTCTGAAATAGTGAATTGCCTTATTTGATAAGGCAAGCACCAGGAGACTGGTGCTCCTACTCATATTATATCTTTGACAGTGCAAGCTCTGTGGGCAAGTGGAGACGTGGTCATTATTTGTGTAGATTGGTCTGTGATCCCATGGGTATCCAAGATTATGAAGGATGACAGTAGGCCACTTGAGAATATCAGATAGGAAAATCTCAGTATTGTGGCTGGTATAGAAATGAAATTACTTTTGTAAGATTGGTGTGCAAATGTTTGCCATTCAATGTGAAAACGTGTTGAGAGATGAAACAGGGGTTTCTATTTTAGAGGAGTCAAAGTAGATAGAAAGGACCATTATTTTTGATTCTCCTTAACATCTTTTATCCCATTGATCTCCATAGCTTCAAAAAGTTGGTTGTGATTATTATTTCTTCAGTGATGGCCCTGCCTCAATAGACTTATTTTCTAGCCATATTATTTCAAAATTGAGGTTATAATTTCCTCCTGGGGATTTAATCACCTCAAATAGAACTAACATGTCTGTGAATCCATGGATAGCAGAAAGATGATAAAACAGAACAAAACATTGTGAGTTGTATGTATGGAAGATGGTATGGACTGTCCAGCTGGACTCCATCCATTCTGTTCCCCATCTGTAAGACGGGCTAGTAACAATACTTTCCTCACAGGATGATTAATGACCTGTGCATAGAGTCCTTAGAATGGGGCTCAGTGCTTAGCCAGTGCTCAGAGACTCTTCCAAAACAACTCAACAAAGCAGAGCCTCATTCCTGGGGGAATGGCCTCACTTGAAACAAGGGTGGTAGTTACTTAAGTACTGCACTGTGGCAGATGGGGACTGTAATTTATCTCAGGGTCAGTTTAAAAACCATCCTGGAATCCCACACATAAAACTTTTCAACTTAGAGATGCTTCTTGTTCTGAACACTTTTTGTTTGTTGTTATTTTTTGTTAGTATTGGAGTTTGAACTCAGAACCTTGTGCTTTCTAGGTAGACGCTCTACCACTCGAGTGACACTCCCAGCCCTTTTTGCTTTATTTTGTTTTTAGATAGGGTTTTGCATTTTTGCCCAGGTTGCCCTAATACCTCTATCCTCCTACCTGTGCCTCTCTGGTAGCTGGGATTATAGGCATGCATATCATGCCTGACCCTGACCTTTTCGTGTTTTAAATCACAATGAAGATGCACTTGAAGAGCATTATATTCTACTTGTTTTCAACTAAAAACAAACCCAAGCAAATGAAGTATTAATACACACGTTTCTTTCTCTTGATGAAACAGAGAAAGCTTAAAGGTAGATGAAGATTCCTAAAAGTTGAAACACATGAAAAGTGTACTGGAAGGGCAAAAATCCTCTCCAGCAAGGTGGGTAAGGACTGTTTCGGAAGGTTTGTTTGTGCCTGTGATGAAGGCTCTGACTTCATGTCTCATGGTGTGATAGTTGAGAGCTTTTAAGTTTTCTGCCTGAGCGATTAATAAAACTTTTCTTCGCCTCTTGTGTATGGATGGCGTCACCTAATTTTGGGTGGAGATCCATCTTGATCCTTCTGAATGGCTAGAACATTCTGGATATGAGTTTACTATCAGAACTTCTTATTGCATTTTATATATCGCTTATATGTCCTAAATATTGTTAAAGGAAATCACAGTAATAAACATGCCCTTATTTGCTAGTAAGTGTCATACTGAGCCCTTTTCATGGATTAATTTATCTCATTACTCCTCAAAACAGCCACCAAAATAGAGGTTCTTATTCTCTCATTTTCAATGTTAAAATTAAGGCAGATTGTGTCATCTGTCAGGCTGTGGGCCTGCGAGGGGATCCTTGCCAGAGCTTATGCAATACCTTTTGGACTTTCAGCCTCTAAACCTGTGAGCTAGGCCAGGCACAGTGGCTTAGACCTATAATCCCAGCTACCTGCAGGCACAGGTAGGAAGATAGAGTATGAGGCCAGCACTGGTCAAAGCAAGACCCTACGTGAAAAATAAAGTAAAAACAAAAAGGGCTGGGGGTGTGGCTTGAAAGTGGTAGAGCACCAGGCCACAAGTTCAAATCTCAGTACGGACAAAAGAAAACAAAACAAAACCCCCAAACTGTTAGCTAAATAAACTTCTTTACCAGCCAGTCAACCAACCACAAAACCAGAAAGCACCAGGGCAAAGAAAAAAAAAAAAAAACCTAAGTGACAATATCAATGTCATATAAAGAGTAAGTGGCCAAGTAGGATTTGAGCTTAGGCAGGGAGGGTCAGTGCCTCACCTTTCACGTCACCTAGGATACAATTATTTTTTGGCAGTACTGAGGATTGAACTCAGCACTGTGATCTACCACTCCAGCCCTGCCCAAGGCAACCCTTTTTGCTTCAGTTATTTTTTCAGATAGGTTTTTCTACTTTCTTACCCAGCCAGCTTCAGACTGCCATCCTCCTACCTGTGCCTCCATAACTGGGATTACAGTTGTAAGCCCACATGCCTTATTTGTTTTTTGAGATGCGGGGATCTCACTTTTGTCTAGGACAGCCTTGAACCATGAACCTCTTATCTCCCAGGAGGCTGAGATTACAGCCATGAGCCACCATGCTGGCCTTGTGTACAATATTTGTCAGTCATTTTATTAGGACAGTTGTCCTTGTGTTGCCTGTGTTCAGTTTTCATATATTTTTAAAAAAAGATTGCAGCACACATCCGACGTTTTGTGCACATTGAGGCCTTATGCAAGTCCTGTGCTTGTTTTACAGGGTTGGTTGAGCTTGCTTCTCCCCAAGCAATCATGGCTCAACTTCTCACAGATAACCAATAAATGTTGCTTGAAGTGAAGTAATAAGCAAAATGTAGGCATGCATGTTTTTTCTGGTTTTCCCCTCTCTCTTGATGTCATCAAATTATTGATTTTTTATTCATGGGTAAAAGTTTCCAAAGACCCATTTGAATAGAGCAGACTTTCAAAATATTATGTACTTACTGGAAAATGTCATTTTCCTGAGTGTGCGGTAATGGTGATTTAGCGCTTGGCATCTCTGTGGACAGTTGTAGTACCAGGTGCTTGAATTACACCTATTCCTGTATGCGTCTGCCTTTCCCATCTGGGTGGTATCCCTGAGAACGCAAAGCAAACAGCCTGTTGAGTTCTGTGTTTCCCCCACCTGCTGCCATCACAGGGCCTCGCACGTGGGCACTGCTCACTGAACATTGGCTAAGTTGTTAGGTACATCCAACTCTGTCTAAAATGTGTGCACTGTGCCTGAACTTTGCTTACCAACTCGCTTCTCCTCGCGCAACAGTACGGTTCTCCCCATTACTTAACATCTCATCAGTGGTAACTTCTAGAACGTGACTCATTCCCCACACTGTCAGCATCATGGCCCTTTCCTCTGCGCTGCCAGCCATCTCTCTGCATCATGATCAGGAGTTCAAATCTTGCACTCTAAATTATAATAACCCTTGGGAGGGAGATTTTGAAAATATCTCCAGCTGAATTTATTATAAACCTACCTGGTAATCCTTGGTTTTTAGAAGGATGGAATATGAACAAATGCATGCAGATTTCTCACTTCCTCCTTCATATATTTTCATCCCCCCAAAAATGTCTCATTAAAAAAGGAAAGAAATTTTGATTATGGTTAGAGGATAAAATTTTATCAAGTATTTTTTAAACTAGCGTTGGGACTGGTTCATGTGAGAAAGATTCTTCTCCCCAAAGATAAAAGGGCAGAAGACTCTGAGTGGTCTGGTGGGTTTTGAGACCCTCTGAGCAGCAGGTGTTGAGTAGAGGGCAACTTTGGAGGCCAGGCATGGATCCTGGGTTGAACTAAGAACCTTTACTTTACTGAAAAGAGCAGGCTATCTGTAGGCAAGTTACTTAATTTACCCAGGTGTTTTTCCTTGTCCACAAAATAGAGACTCTAACTTTCACCTCCAGGGGTGTTGTGAGCAGAAAATTACATGGTGCCTATAAATCCCTTGATTTCCAGAGTTGCCTTCTGCCAGCCATTCCACTATTAGAGCAAGTGTGTGTGACCATGGTCGTAGGCTGGGCCAGTGGTGTGAAATGTGGCAGGAAGACAGGTAACACTACAAAACCACTGCCACCTGTCAGGTGAGAGGCGTTGAGGTCCTTCGGTGCATGAGGGAGTAAAGAGGATGGCACAATCCACAGCGGAGGAAGGTCAAGTACGAAGAACAAGCAAGTGTAAGGTTTTCATTCCTCACCCCTCTCCCTCCTCTTCTGTTACCCGACACATCCAGTTAAAGCCAGTCCAGATCCTTTCTAAGCCCTTCATTCCTATAATGACCTTAAACCAGGGAAAGGAGTTATTAAAGATAATTGCGGCAGATAGTTTAAAAAGTTGGTTATAATCAGTTCCTAGGGAGCTAGAAGAAAACCTATAGAGAGGTTTGTATGGGGTGGATCAGTCAAACCACACTTAGTTTTAAGTCAGTGATTTTTCCACTGGTTTGCTGTGATGAGACTTTAGCAATTAATGACTTCATGGGAAGGGATTACAGCTTACCGTGTAGAAAGCAGTCTCCAGGTGGCATATGCCATAATCTTCCAAATAGAAACTTGCCCTTTTTCTGATATCTGTCTCTGAGAGGCCAGAGGATCAAGGATAGAGTGGGAGCTGTCCTGAGCATGTTCAAGTCCAGCCAAGTATCAAAGTGTCATCACGCTTTGCAAAAAGAATGCAGTATAATGAAGCAGGCTTCCACCAGGATACCAAGGTCACTGGTTTTGCCAGTGTTTTAGAGTGCTCTTGTATATATAAAAACAGGAATGGTTCTCAGAAAGTGATTTCCGTAAGTTCTATCCATTCTTGGTTATCTGCTTTACATCTCTCCAATTTATCTCCTCTGAGCAGCTTTGACCTCCTCCAGTCCCACTGGACACTTCCCATCTGTCATCTAACACTTGGCAAATTATATTGGAATTGTCCATCACCTGTCTTCCTGTCTAGACTGTGAGGTCTTTGAAGGCAAAGACTTTAATCTTTGTACTTTCATCACCTAGAGCAGTGCCTGCCACAGGTTAGACATTTGACAAATGAATGAATGGATGGACTCTTCGGTTCTTCCATATGCCAGCTCTTGTGATGATCATCTTGGCAATTAATTTCCCTTTGGTTTGTTTGCTTACTTTTTGGGTGTGCGGCTTAAAACATGACTCTAAATGCTTGTTGTCTTCCAACTCCGAGGGTGTTAGAGGTAGCAAGATTGTTTGTGAGTCATGTGGAGTCATTATGCAAGAGTAAATTACAGTATTTCTGTGCTCATGTAATATGCAGTTGGGGCCTATGTTTACATCACTAGTTTACTATAATGTGTACAGATTGCTTTCATCTAACAGTGCTAAATACATTTGGCCCCTGGAGCAAAACCCTTGGAAATGTGTTGGAAGAAACTGCCAGGGGGCCAAGATGGTAGTTGCAGTTAACTGAATTTGTTATGCAGGTTAATGCCTTATATAGTTCTCTGATTTTTCTGCCCTGTTGGTTTTTTTTTTTTTTTCTTTTATCAAAAAGGTCTGTTTGTCACTTTGGCTTTAAAAAATATGTAGGCAGAAAAAACTTTCCTCAAGGGGAAATTATGACCTCAATAAATGTTGGAAAAGTCTTACAGTTTTAATTATTTTCATTTAAAAATTGCTGTGTGTATGTGTGTGTTTACTTGTCTGTGTATGTGTTTATACTCTACTTCAATGGGGGGTATGAAATGAGGAAGCATTTAGGAAATTGTAATATAAATGGCATTAATATTCCATCTAATGGTAGATATGTCTAGCACATAACAAAGCCAACAGTTTCCATCTTTTTTTTTTTTTTACCAAATCTCTGTACAGAATCACAAAGAACAGTGGGAAAATTAGTGATTAGCCTTGCTTACCCTGTATCTTATCCCTACTCTCCTTTATAAAGAAGAATTTTTCCCATTCCCTTCCTAAGAACTGGGCTGGAATTTAACACTGTTTGTCAAAGGAAGGTAACCCTAGAATCCTGGATTCTTGATAATGGTTAAAAGAAGAGTTCTCATCAGGTACACAAATGAATTGTTAATATGAAAGTGAAGTTTCTGAGAGTCCTGAGGATTTATCACTTGGAAAGGTCTCCCTTTCCAAGCACCATGAGAATGCTCTGTTCATCTGTGCAAATTGTTAAAGTAAAATACAAATTATCAATATGGGACCAGTGGTTGGCATCTGGTTATCACTCTCTTGAGCCTGGCTCACTCACAAGGCTACTCTAGGCTCATTAAGTTTCATAGTTTTCACAGCCACCATCTGTTCACTGTAAGGAATTGCCACACCATTCCATGACTCTGGCACATTTTCCATATGTGTTTTATAAAGTCAACATTACATGGGCTCTCTTTGGAATGAGCATCCAAGGAAAGTAGGTTTTTATTGTCCTTTAATTATGTTCTTACTGCAAGGCTTTCATTTAGAAGATTCCAGTATTTCCATGTCCCATGACTTTTCCAAATGTCTCTTTACAAAAGAGAGAGTGGCCTCACCCTGAATAATTTGAAGCCATTAATGGTAGTTTGTAATCACAGTGTGACTATTCAGAAACACCAAACAATAAGCTTTTGGAGAATTTACAAATTTAAAGAATTAATACCAAGACAATTACTCATATTTTAAGGAAGTTGGAAGAAAATTCAATTCTTACTGCTATTCAAAAATTTCTTAAAAGCCATGACAATTTATATGAACCCCAGGCCAGTTCTCTATGCACTAGACTGCTAGATAGACAACCTCAGCTTCTCCAAAATTTAACTCATCATTTCCTTCCCAAATTGTTCCTTCCTCAAATGATCTGGAGGATGTCTCCCCGATGTCCTCACTCCTTATGGAAATCTAGATCTGGGTGGTTTCATTTGAACATTGTCCTTCACTCTATGACCGCAGTCTTTTTCCCTACCTGCCTGCCTCAGTCTCCTCAATCCAATCACTGCACTGCAATCAGAAAGATGTTTCTGCAATAAAAAGATTTATTTGCTGACTTGACACTCTGGAATGGCTGCACCACGAGGTTCAAGATAAAGCACAATTTTCTACATGTTACTTACATACTCACTTCTCCAGCGTTCCCATTTCCTTTCTTCTCTTTCAGTTCTTCAGGCCTCACCTTTGAATCTTTTCCCTCACGATGCTTCCCTGACCCTGAGTCTGAGTTTGGAGCCATCCTCTATGCCCCTGGCATGCGCTGTTGCCCCTAACGCAGCACTGAACACTGTCGGTAGTGTTTGTATCCTTGTACCATCCACTCCATGTCAGCTCCCTAAGACTTATGCCCTGTTACAGTCACACATAGAGTAATGCCTGGCACACAGTATATGTGTTTAGTAAGTATGTATTGAATGAAGAGAAGAAAAGTTCACTTTGATAAGATGCAACACAGTGACATAAAATGTCATTCAACCAATTTTGCATTTGGTTTCTCAACTTACATTTGCTGGAACCCTCATGTGAAGTGAAGGCATGAAGGCACTTAGAGAGTAAACTTGTTACTGGGATCATTTGATTTAGTGCTTGATTCTTAATACTTTAGCACAGAGGGCAGAAAGCAAACAGAAATTGGATTCAAAACTTGAGTGCAAAACCTGGTTGTATCCTTTGACTATAGCACTGAGAAATTGATTTACTTCTCTGAGACTGGGTTTCCCCCTTTGTTAAACAGAGGTGATAATGACCCTAAAATATATATGTGATATCACATGTGAAAACACCAAATTTGATGTCTCACACATAGGAGGCATCATAAATGTTGGTTCCATGCCTGACCAGGAGACTCTGACATTTCATGTTGATCATGGGGCTTCAGTGTTTTTCTCAAGAAGTTAAGTCACAGTGGGGAACGTAATTTACCAATCCTGTGTTAACATTCTCATTTTACTTTAAAAACTAATCATACAACTTCAACTAGCATAACCAAGTGCATGCACACGCACACACACACCCCATTTCTATTAGTTCTGCTCAGAGCTTTCTCATCCATTCCTCCCTTTGTATCCATCCTATCCTGTAGAAAACACTCAAGGACAGTTATCCCTTTAAAGTTAGTTTTCTTTTCAATTTTTGTGGGGGAGTTTGTTAGAAGTTATCTTGACATAACTTCAAATTTATATTTATGCAATTTATATTGAGGCTGAAGAAAGAAAGACATTAGTGTTGTTACCCTAACGATGAATTTCACAGCTGTCTTCTTTTTGAAGTATTATTACCTTCTTTTGCCTTTAGGCATCATCACTTTTCATGGATTTCTAAGGCTTTCTAAGTTTATAAGCTGTCATGATAGATTTTTTTTCTTTATCTGTAGGCATATTTCTGGTCAAGAAATAGATATTAAGGGCACAATGTAATCAGTGATAGGAAACCCACTGATCATTATGGTTTTCAAGACACTTTTTTGCATATCCACTGGCCTAGCATTCTTATGGAGACTCCTTGTGTACTTTGACAATGAAAATGAATGGCTGACAAAGAATTAAAAAGTATACTCCAGAAGAACTGCGGAACACTTATCAGCAGGAATGTCTGATGAACCAGTTCATCCATTTGCATGTTCATTTATCTGGAAGAAAATCTTGTTCTCCACATTAGTGTTTACCTGACTTGTAATCAGCAATGATACCACAGGGTGCCTCTTCTGCTGGCAAAGTAATAGCTGCTAGAAGATGCCAGGACAAACAAAGGAAGGCCATTGGAGAATTGCTGCTGTGAACTCATCTCTTCCTTCCTTTGCAGAATGTGATATTTTCCATTAAAGAAATAGAACATACAAAAAGTGGTTAGAAACGATGACCGATGTGGTTTTTTTTGTAATTTTCCAAGCAGACCTCCAACGATATTCTATTGTGTATTCACCCTGGGGTGAGGTAATACAGAGTAAGACTGGGAAGTAGCTCTCTAACATTCAGGTGTTTGTGCAGAGGAGCAGCCCCTTGTCACCCCTTGTCACCCTTGGGAATTGTATTTACTCTGGCTACTCTCCTACTGCAGGATACACAGCCATTCACCTCAGCACAGTTGACCTTGCTAACTGTATCTTGCTTCAGAGAAAGAAAGGCTTTGCATTTCTAATCACCCTTTATTTCTTTAGTAAACATTTAGGTCAGCAAGATATCCTCGTCCCATTTCCTATGCATATTGAATACTGATTTTAAGTTTCTTCTGCGCCTATCCAGCCTTTAGTGAGTGTCGGTGGAAAACACTGTCTATTCTCTTTGCAATCATAATTTTGAGAAGAGCATTATTCTTATGTGTGTCACCTCACATCTGTCTGGAAAATTGAAACAAAAAGCCAGAGACCAGTTCTGCCAATGAATAGAATATGCAGGAACATTAGCTAGACTCTCATTCACTGGTGATATTTCTATTCATTGGTGATTTTTTTACTTGGGAAATTCTGATTTTTTTTCATAGATAATTTTAGCTATCGTGGTATTGACCATGTTCTCACTCAGGTTCTACTCTTTTCAGTGTGCACTTTTATTCCAGTGAAGCAAAATACAATGGCTTATTTGAAGAGGAAGGAGCCAGGGACAGAGCCAAAATGAAAAAGGAGCTTTTATTAATGTTTACATTCTTCTAGGTTGTTGGGGGCTTTTGTTTGCTGCTGGTGTTGCCACAGTGACATTCAGCATGTCTTGGGGTCAGTACAAATAATAATTTCTGTCTGTTATGACAAAGTTGTATATATTACTTTCTATTGGGAAAAGAAAGTCCTAGAAAAATGCTATGACAAATAAAGCTGGTAATTCTGTCTTGAAATAGCTAACCTTTGTCTCTCCTGTCTTCTGAAGGACCAGGTGATTTTGCTTCTCTTTTCTTCACCTTAGGGAACAAAAAGTCAGGAAAAATGGATCTCTAATATTAGAGCATATTAGATGTGAACCACTAGGGATATTAAGTTAAAATTATTTTAATCATACTGGCAGTGCAATTTATTATACTGGAAATTGATTTTAGCAAGAAATACGTGAATACTTTTTGATTATCAGATGGCTTGATGATTGTATTGGAAAGGAGAAAAAAAGCCAAATCACATGAAAGGATTAATTTGATTCTGCAGCCACAGAGGAATAGATTTGATTTTCATTTTTAGGAAAGAGATTTATTTATGCTACATTATGTTGAGGCCTTATTGATATGCTTGCTAGATTTTGCATATCTTAAAGACGGGCCACTTAATCATCCAAATTATTCCTTGTAAGAAGGAGATGTTCAGATTTCAAAGACAGGCAGGTTGTGTGCCTGACTGAAGATAGTGTGTATGTGTTCTACAGTCACAATATTTCTGCCCCAAAATTCATTAGCTTGCTAAGTGGCAATATTGTATTCATAAATAGCAAAGTGTTTTGATATTAGTCTCCTAGAGGTTGGGTTTTTACCATGGCTTTCCCATAGCATTCTCCTTCCTTAATCTGGACTCAGGAGCTTTGAAAATGACTGCTAAGAGTAGCCATTGAGATTTTACTTGGAAATGAGGAGTATTATCTGTGAATAGATATATTCTACCACTAAAATAACCAGGTTGTGCATAATACACCCAGGACTTGTCTTTTCTGGTTAATGAAGAGTTAACTGGAACTCCAGATTTTCTGGGTTTGAATTCTAGCTTTTAACAACCAGCCTTGTCTACTTGGAAAAGCATTTCAACATCTCAACCTCAATTTGGTGGTATGAGAAATACAAGCCTTGATTTTTACGATTAGATTGAGTAGAATGTCCTATGTGAAAATATTTTTGCAAGCTTTTAAAGTACTATGAATGTGTTTATCACACTGAAATCAGGCTGTGTGGGTAAGAAGGTTCAAATTCAGTATCTGCAGCTGTGTTCTCAGGCTTTATCTTGATTTTTAGAGGAAAATGTGTAGATATACTTCTGTTTGTTTTCTCAAATATGAGTACAATGTTATCTTTAATTTATCACAGGCTGCATTTTGTTATATATATATGTATATATATATATATATATATACACACACACACACATATATATATATATATATATGTGTGTATATATATATATATGCAGTAAAACATACCAATCTCTTTTTCTTTTGAGGAGGCAGGGAAGGGAGGCTCTGCACATTGAACCCAAGACATTGTGCATGGTAAGCACACACTGTACCAGTGAGCTACAACCCAGCCCCAGGTTTTCTTCTATTTGCTTTCGTGATTAGGAGAAGTCATGGTATGGGCATAGTTGATTTCCAATTAACCACACGTGTAGATTAATCAAAGGAACACATACCTGAGGCAACTACTCCATTTTTTATCTTTTTCTTGACAAATTTTCTCCTCTGATTATTTTTCAATTACCTCTTTAAATTCAACTTAACAAGACAAAAGGAAAAGCCTTTTTAAAGCATGTTAAATTAATCTTTTTAAACACCATTTCTCCATAGGGAAGGTTGAAGCAGAGGGATAAGTCACCAGTAGAAAGGGTGTCTGGAATAAATTTTAGGATGTCAGCTACCCTAAAGGAGCAGAAGTTGTGAAAGGAGAGCCTGTTGAGGAACCTAGTTGCTTAAACCACTTTGCCTCCTTCCTGCATCCAGCACCTGTGCATGGCTTCATAGTTTATGGAGGTTTGCAAATTTTGAGAGCATGAACATCAGTCCTGGAGGACACACACAGTGAATGAGTTGGGGGTTTTTCAGATTACTCACTCAGTCACCATATCTTGGCCACCATTTCCTTCAAAGAATCTTCTCTCTATTTGCATGGATGGTAATCCTTGTGGAGATATTCATGCCTGTGCCATGAATCATGATAATTTTCACAGGATGGCAAAATCCTGACTCCTTCATACAAATGTAAAATGAACATATGTTATGAATTTGCTCTTATTTATCAGTGATTGAATAGAATTTGCACATCTACATGCAAGAATTCTTTTGTATTGCTGTTACTTAGTTACAACTTACAGTGTTGTAGGATTTGTGACATGTTCCTAAATACCAAAGTCAAGTAACCTAGAGAGCTTCTCTAGAGTCTAGACAGTATATGGTTTTCCACTGATGTACACATAACATTTTTCTGTGATTGGCTGGCCACACTGAAGTTGACTGACCACCACTACCACAGTAAACTTCTAAAAACACTGGTTTCACCATTTTATTCACTCCACCATACTTTTTGACTCCCACCATTGATTGTACCTTGTTTGAACTCTTACCAATCATCTAGACTCTATGGCATTACATGCCACTTCTCTCCAAAACATAAACCCAACTTCTGCCATACAAACTTTTACACATTTATACCGGATCATTTCCTCAGCCTAAAGAAGACTCTCTCCTTTGTAACTGGTGCAGCCTGTTGTTCAGTACTCATTCACTTCACCTTCATGAAGCCTTTCTTCTCTGACCTGTTGGGTATATGGGTTTACCAAGCAACCCATCACTTAATTACCTGCTATCTTGAATTATTGTGGAACACATTAATTGCCTGTTATCTTACATTATTTGGGATCACTTCATGTTTGTTGATTCCAATTTGATTGAAAACTTTTTTTTTCTATTATCCCATAGCATTGTTATTCCTTACTCTGGACTATATTTCGCCTACCTTGTATCATTATTTTCATATAAAATCATCTATGCTCATTATGAGCATTTAAAGACTACCTGTTATGTGCTTATTGATCTGTAATTATGCAATCCTTGGGTACCATTCAGTTGTATGATTAAAACATACAGCCCAGTTTATTCCAGAACTGAATAAATTGGGTGGGGAAGATAGAGAAAACATTTATTTCTTAAAGTTTTTCTAAGACTCTAAAGACTTGTTCTGTATCTTAATGTAAAACTTGACTTCTCGGTCATGGGTGTGCCTTGACCAATTACTTGTGTTGTCATGTCTGGTTCCCCTTTAGAAAGAATGCATTTATTGGGCAGACATTTGATATCCCATTATTAAACCTCTTCAGAGAACTGTTCGAGGCAATCACAAACCACAAAATCGCATTGGATGTTATGTTCAAAAGCAGTAATCCCATTTGGAAAGTAAAAAGTTAGCTTCTATTGGACAAGAGGGTATACCTTAGGTCATCCACTGGGACTCACTGTGGGGGACCTGCCTTGAAAGCTGATGTGATCCCTGGGCCTGGCAGAAGCCACCATCTCTAGTTTGGACTACAACAAAGGAAATGGGATTTTTTTCTCCCATCATAAGACCAAGAGTTTTGTCTATTTTATTAAATTCTGTCTCTACATGCATACAGCAACACCTGGCCTGTTTTGAAATGTTTGCCCACTAAATGTTTGCTTTCAAATGGGAAAATGCTGGCTTTTTTTCTTTTTCATTCTTTGATTAGTACAACATGTTTATGGTTTCTGAATTTATGTAGTTGAGAATCACATTTTGGTGATATTTAAAGTAAGCCATTTTTTCTAATAGAGAAACTCGGATAAGAAAACCAGATATTTGAGAAATGTCAAGAAAAATACAAGTTAATATAATTTGAGCCAAAATATGGCACAGGTGCATTACACATTTATATACATTTATGTGCTTTGTAGATATTTTCATTGATAGAAATCTGTCTTGTACCCATAAGTGGTTATATTGTGTTTATGCTTATAAATGTTCGCTAGACATAGGTTTTTGTTGCTTTAAATAATTTTTAGCTAAAATGTCACTTAAAATCCATTGCTTATTAAAATACAGTTTTCTTATCAATTATATATGGCACAGTTAAGAGAATAAAAGTCATTTGAAACAAAGCTATGGTTGAGTATTAGAACCTTTCATTAAATACAATTCCTGCTTACAAAGAAAACTTTCCAGTGACTCAAACTAAAATTCTGTTTGCTTTAATTATTCTTAGTGTGCTATCAACTTCTGCAAGGAGCCAGCTCCTGGAATTATTGAACGCCTTTTTCCCTCTTGTCAGCTAGATGCCAGCTAGCCTCCAGGTAGTTGTCAGGCCAGAAATTTCTTCCTGCTTAAAATGAGCATTTCCCTCAGGTCAAATTAGACAATGGATTACCAAGTAAATTTATTTCTTGTATGAGGACTTCTGGGAGATGAAAATGGACCAACACATAAATCTGTTTTAGGAGCAGCAAGTGCTTTATCGATCTCCATGTCTTGAGAAAAAGGCTCCCTAAGCCAAGTCCCATCTAACGGCCATCAGATAAGAAGGTCATTGGTAGCAGCAGAAATGGTCAATCAGTTCCCTAGAGGAATAAGGACTGATTATGGAATCTTATTGTTAGGTAAATTGGTTAAAATGGAATTTTTAATTGGAGAGTTTTCCTTTGAATTCAGCATTGTAAAGAAGTCTCACATTCCTTTGTCACAAATTCTAAGAGCATATTTCTTTGTGATTTTTTTCAGTAGCCTCAAGAAGGCAGTTTTTTCTGCACATTCTTCTGGCGTTTGTAACCTTTGGGCCCACGTGTGTGTGTGAATGCTTTTACGTGTAAACTGTGTTTATTCCTCTCACTGAGAATTTGAGCTTTATCATACTGTTAAACCACATTAGCAAAATTTGGCGATAAGGGTGAGGAGAGAAGTAGCTACTTAGTGTCATTCAGGTGGGCTTGGCAAGGAAAACCTAAGCCACAAGATTTGGGGGCATTTATAGGGCTCTGAGCCCATGCATTTCCCTGTCCTTTAGCTGAACTAGATCCAAATGTACGTTCCAGACCTGAACTTCAGGCCTGTAATGACTTTTCTAAAGGGAGATATTTGGTCCATGGAAGACAGAGAATTGAGGACTGAAGAAGAATTAAAGCTGGCCTGAAAAGCTTGGCCAAATGGGTTTATAATAATCAAAAAGCATTTATGAGATTTTATTGGTTGGCCAATGTGATGAATATTCATGCACACCACCTCATTTAGTTGTTTCCTTTTCATAAAATTCTATGGAAAGTTTGAGCTTGTCTTCTAATGAGTAGGAACAAAAGAAGGCATGGGGTTTAGTATCTGAAATGGTTACTAGATGAAGTGGGATTCCTACAGAACCCAAGGATTGTGGTCGCAGTTCATAGTGAGAAAAGAGAACTAAAAGAAAATTAGGAACTCAGTGACATGATAGTCTCTGAGACTTTCAGCTGAAAGGTCAGTAGAGCTTTCACTTGGCTCTCCTGCCTACTTTTTGTCCATGCTCTTTTGTTATATTATATGCCTTGGTGGTCTGATAGGTCTCTAATCTTTTATGGGTAGCAAATGGTTATTTTACTCATAGATACAGGAGATGAATGAAAAATGTATGTCATTTAAAGAACAATGATTGACTGATAAGCATATTTTTTGTCTTAAAATGTGATCCTCAGTCCACTGCCAAAATACCAAGGTTGTGTTGTGGCTTATTCACTAGAGAGCCTGCAGTGGCTTACATCAGGGCTTCACCAACAGTTTGAGATTAGCCACCATAAGGACAAGTGTGTCTGCAGAGCGCCGTGCATGCTTGCTGTCTGAACATGCTTCATACTCATGTGTAGATGCAGAACACAGTCTTTTGTACACAGTCTCCACAGCTTCCTATAATTTTCCCACATCTACCACCATTTGCAGCTGCAAATGGGGAAGCTTGTTATGGACCCATGACTCAACTCAATGTAGCCTAAGAATCTCCCAGATGTGTACAGGTCTGTCTTACTCCAAAATAACGGACTTGTGGCTGTTGGAGTCCTGAGACCTTGACTTCCCAGCTTAGGACTAGACTTCTGCTGGAGAGGCTATCCATTTTGACAGCCAGAGAAATCTCTGGCGTTTTCCTGTCATGAACCTCAGTTTTCATTGTGATATAGAAGTGAGATGTGAAACTAATGGTTGCATGCTCTGATGGGGAGTTTACAGATATGGCTGCAGTGCTGTTTACAGGGTTGGCTTGCAAGGTGACAGCCTCTCATCTTACTTCAGGACTCTTGAGCTCCACAAGAGAAGTGAACCTGTATAATTGAGAGTTGATTTTTTTGGAGGTGTTCTTTAGACAGACTCTTATTATTGGATCATATTTTCATACTTTTCTTCTTCTGTGATCAATAGTTACATAATTTTGACTGCATAAGGTTCATTATACACAGATGGTATGTGCTGGAGATATGAATGCATACACATAAACACTTACTTGCATAGGTGTTTATATTGATTGAAAACTTTTCCTCAGGTAATAATAAGCTGAAGTGGTTATTAGAGAATTAGGTGCTTTTGGGAAAAGAGTGTTCAATGTCACGACACTCTAATGCAGCAAATTGTTTCCAGAATTTTTTTGTAGATCACTTTTTATAATTTATCTCCTCTGAATTAAAAACAGCATGGATACAGTGAGAAAGTATCTTATTATCTTCTGAGTGCAAGGAAATTAACCTTAGAATTTCTGAGCTGTTAAATTTGGATAAGAAATTAAAATATGCCTCTTCTACAATTGTAAGTTTCTAGTTTTTAGTTATCATACTCAGTTACTAGGTAACACAGAAGTTGTTGAAATTCATTTGGGTGATTATTTTTTATGGTATGTTTCTGATGTTCTTGAGTTACCTTGTATTTCAAGTAAATTGAGGCTACAGACCAGGACTGCCATTATCAGTATTATTTATCATTGTTCTGAATATTATAGCCAGTGGAGTGAGAAATAAGACAAGAGGAAGTTTAAATGTTGAAAAGAAGATAAACAACCTCTGTGAGAACAAAAGGGCCAGAGAAATTGAACAGGTCATTTACCAAGGAAGAAATACAGATTGCCAATAAATATATGAAAAGAGAGACTCTTACTTGCAACCAAACAATAACAGAATAACATTTTTTACCTGTTGAATTGGTGAAGGTGGTAAACTTGGTGATTGCCATTGTTGAAAAATGTCTGGTATATGGAAACATAGCTATTGGGACTGAAAAATGTGGAAAAGGTCCCTGAAAGGCAGTTTAATCTGCACATAAAAATCACAAAAATGCTCACTGTCATTGCTGCAGCTGTTCTAGGAATTTACTATAGGTAGTATCTTCTTTTTTTCATTGCTAATCGCTTTGAGAATCTAGTGAAAGTAGTGAATCCTCTCTTAGAAAAATGCAAATATATAACCAAGTTTGCATTTAAATTCTCATGATATGTGGTGATTGCCAAACTCCAGAAAATGACAATCCTCTATCCCACAATAATATTCTTGTGATTAACATTCAGAATACTTTTGCTTTACAGTAGCAGTTGGAAGGAATCCATAAAACAAAAATCTGTGAAATGCCATATTTAACATTTTTCATGAGTAAAATGATAAAAATTAAGCATGAAATAAAATTTTTACATTTCAAAAAATAAAAAGTCTATGCATTGTGATTTTAATATACATTATTAGCCACGGCTGTGTGCTGACTTTTGACTTTCACCCACCAGAGCTGTGCTTCCATGGAAGTGGTGGAATTTCAGCCTTGTTCTGCCATGATAGAACCCCTGAGAGGGAGAAAGCATTACTGGGAAAATAAATGCCAACTCCCAAAGAAATCCAACTCCCTTTGGCAATGAGTAGGCCTATTCTCTTCAGATGTATCTCCCACCAGAGCCAGGCCTTGTGTTATTTTATATTTTCATTTTTGGTTCTGAGGATGGAATCCAGGGCCTCATGTATACTAAACATGTGCTCTGTCACTGAGCTACAGCCCCACTTCCTGTTAATTCTTTTAGGGACCTAGGACTGCCATGAGGATTGTCAAGACCAAGTGGACAGGGACAAGGAGGTGAGAAATCATGGTCACAACCAAGGCTGTTGATGGTGCTTCTCTAAAAGGGGTTTATGGGTTAGAGTGATAGCAATGAGTTAGGTCAATTTCAAAGGATTTTTTGAGTGAGAAGAAAATCACTAGATCCTCTACCATACTGTTTTAGCTCATTTATTCCCACCCCAAAGAATCCTATGTTAAAGTTATAAAATAACTCCTAGTATGTTGAGCAGAAGATATGGAGAAATAATTTGCATCAGGGTGCTCACCCCAAAAGGTAACATTGGTTTTAGTGACATAATAGTATCATGAGGGAACATTTTATTTTCTATACATTCCCAATCTAACTGTGCAGAGCCCAGTGTTTTTTGTGCTTATTTTTCCTCATGGTTGTACCATCTGTAGTTGAGCTCTTGCACCAAGATGCAGAAGCATCTTGAAGCAAAGCCATTGGAAGACCTTTGCTCAGGCACTGAGCCAACAGGCAGAATGTCTGAGTGAAGATCCTATCTTGATTCTAGAAGGTGTCTAAGAAGTGGTCAGGAGCTTTGATCATCCTATGTGTGTCCTCAGACAAGTGACCCAACCTCTCTATGCCTCAGCTCCTTTTCTCTAAATGAGGGATGATGACAGCACTTACCTCATAAGGCTACAATAAGGGTTTAATTAACTCACACACTAGGGACATAAATAAGCACTGATGATAAGCACCTAAGAAATGTTGGATGTTGTTATTTTTATATTTTAGATGATACTCATAAAATAATTAGAAGTCTTCATAAATTTGTTATAATTTAATTTCTTGGTGTCATAGTTTATTTTACATTTCATTTCATTTGTATTCCTTTTTTTTCATTACATCATTACTTCCAGTATAGAGAATTATGGTTTGTTTTATTCTTATCTGTTTGTGGGGTCAATAAGCTGAACTGGGCTTCCTGAGCAGACCTTTCACCTTGGTTTGAATGCTGTTTGCTAGAAGAAAGTGAGAGAAAATAGAAGGATGAACCAGAGAGAAACTGGACCACTGTGAGGACAAAATGAGGCTGTGTGCGTTCAAGTGGCCAAAGGAAGCCCTTTTCCCAGCTTGATTCTAACTCTGTGTGGTTTTGGAAGTCCAAGGGTTGAAAGCAAGGGCTGTGCCCTTGGGATGACTATAGGTGTTACCTTTGTGAACATGAAACTACTCCAAACACATGAGCAGCAGCAATTATGAACAAGTGATAACCAGAACTGGGGAGGAAGAACTCAGGAAAGCCACAATGATGACCTCAACCTGTGGGTGCCATCAGGGGCATTTCCTTGGGGATACCCTGAAATAACTGGAATTCTCCTACTGGGAACTATTTTATGGCAGTTGAGATGAAAAGAGATCTTGCCACATTATGTGGGTGTATATAGCTTTGAGTGAAAATATTTTTATAAACACAGGTGGGGGTGGGAGATTTAAGTTTTGTCAACATTCAAGACTAAGAAGACACTGGGTAGTAGTCAGAGGATTTATGATGAGATTAAAGTGCTGCCTACTGCACTAACTAGGCTCCTAGATCAGAGGATTTAAATTGGTGGGATTTTCTATGCATTATGAAAGCAAGATGGTATCATGAAATTGTAAACTTTTTTTCCAGACCAAAATCTAACAGAAAGATCAAATATTTTTGGCGTCACTATGTTTGGATCTCTCTTTGAATCTAGGCTTCTAGTTTTAGGACGCTGATTAGGTATAGGTGTGATTTTAATTGATTTAGGGATTTCAGTGTTTTTCATTACGTAGGGCTTAAATGATACTTTTATTTCATATTTTTTCTAAAAGAATATTAAGGTATGTAAAGGAGAAATTTAAATATATTTTCCATAAGATTTAGCCAAATCTACTAATTACTCCACTATATGTTTCTATAAAATGAACAACTATTTGAGGCATATTTTTTATGTGTGTCACAAAGTATACCTACTAGCTCCCCCCAAAAAAAGTTTAGGAATTCTAAAGTGTCAGTATTCACTAAAACAAAACTGTAGAGGGAAACAGTTTTAGGAAGTTAGTGTTGTGTGTATGTCAGTGTAATAGTATTAAGATTTGACCGTTGAGAGATTGTAGCATTTCTTCAGTTTTTTTAACTGAGTCTATTTGTTAAAGAGGAGGATCTGTTGTTTATTGCAGTGTGGTTGCTGGTTTTTTGATGGAAATATGTGAGCCATTCCAAGAAATATTTTTTCCTATAGTGCCTGGATTGAATTGCTACCAGCCCAGAGCAGAATAACTGTGGTCAGGGATGGGTAACATCAAACTTGATTTGGGCTGTCAAGCCCTTGAATCAGGCAGCAGGGGCCTTCCTGTTGCAGAATGACTCTCAAGTGTCTCAGTCATTTTCGTGATTGCAAGCTTCAGGCACATTAAGGGGTGTGGAGGGTCCTGCTGCTCTTGACCTGAGATCACAATTGTGACTGACAGACAAATTGTGACTGTGGGAGATGGGCCAGAAGAGCTGATCCATGAGAGTGGCTCCTGCGAGGCAGGTAGCACCTTGACTTGAGATTTTTGCTATTTAATTGAAATCTCTCAATAGGTTCCTGAAACTCACCATTGCAGTTATGTGGGAAAAAGAAAGGTTCCGTTATCCATACTCTCTCACCCCTAAACCTCTGCCTGTATCTTTTTGTTTGCGTGCTAGCATATGCAAGGGGCTACTCACTTGTTAAATTCTGAGCATGCTTACCAGCTTTGTGCAAAGCACTTTTCAAACAAAGAAGGGCATCACTGTCCCTGCATAACAGAGACCTGGCAGTAGAGAAACCTAGAGCACATCAGCAGAAGCACTGGAACAAAGAGAAGCACCACCAGTTTCTTTTTCTAAACTAACCAATCGATAAGAATATTAATTTTTGAAAAGATCTTTAAACATTAGGGTGGCTGCATTTCAGGTTTCCATACATCTTCATGTTGTCAGGATACAAGCCATTGTTTTATTGATTGAAATTAGTATTGGTGGTCAATTCTTATTATTCTTTCACTATTACAAATAGAGCATCATGAAAAAGGAAAACAAACTCTTTGCAGGAAACTAAACTGAATTTTAAGAGATTTGAAAATCACAAAAAATTTTTTACAATACTGTGCTATTATGGCCATTAATATGTTGGAGGTTAGGGAGAATTAATTCACTTTTGCATTAGAGTTTACTTTTAAATTGGCTGTTATTATGAATTCATAGATATTTGTCCAGCACTTGTATGATTAGGGTAGAGTAAGACTACTTCCGATGCCAGGCTGTGATGGCCTGTGCCCTTAGGAACTGATGACCACAAGGACTTGTCATTATTTTTTCATATATGACTTGGTAGTAAAGAGAAGTTAAGCCTGACTTTCTAGACAACTTCTCTTCAAAGGTTTCACAAATTAAATTTAGTATAGAAATTTAAGAGTTGGCAAAAATCGAGGGACACTCAGAGCTGTAACTACACTAGGAAGATAGTGGAGGAGGAAATGCCTCATGGGTACAGGTGGCAGTGCAGTGGCAGACCCTCCCTTCCCCCCATCCTGTAGGATGGACAGGAATAAGGTGAACCAACTCCAGCTATCAGTGATTTTATAGGATCGTGTGTTGGTCTGCAAGTCCTTGCAACTCTCGTCACATTAACATCCCAGAATCCTTCTGGGTCAGGTGATGAGGAGAAAGTGACATCACAGAGACATACTCAGAAGAATTTTGGGAAGTCTCTATCAAAAAAGTCAATATACAAAGAACCATATGTGAAATCCAGTGATTTTACAGATCTGATTCAGTTTTATAAAAAGAATTGTTCCTAAAACAATGAAAATAAAAGCAATTTTTAAAAGGGATCTTCTCTCCTGGCTTTGCTCTGCAAGTCATAGTTTCTGTATCTTTGCTTTATGTATATGAAGTCCTGAAATATGGAAGGGGCCCAGAAAGTCAGATGCCATGTTTTAAAAGCCTGCAAAGGAGGACATTGATGACTCCCTTTTTCCTCCTGTGCTGGCCATAGAGCCATTCCTCCTGATGTCATTCACACATCTAAACCTTGCATTACTGAGCTGCATTTTTGCTTACCTGGGATGACAGCCCCTGTGGCTTTGCTTTTGCTGAGTGAAAAAGAGAGAAGCAATTTTTAATCTGCCAAAAAATTATTGCACTCTGTGCCTGTTAGAAGTGTGCTACTGTGGTAAAATAAGAAAATAGGACTGCTTTCCGGACCACTGAGCAGGTGCTTCTTGAGAAATAATGGAGGAACTTCTTGCTTTCCCTTAATCCATCATGACTTGAAACTTAGTTGCAGTGCTGGTGCATTCTTAAGTGTACTTAAGAATTCAATAGGTGTACTTATTGAAGTGTTTATGCGACTCAGAATATCCTATGAATCTATTTCATTCCTTAGTCTTGTTTTCCAAACATTCTAAGATAAGAAGTCTTCCTTTTTAAAAATCTGCTCTTAAGAACACACTCCTCACCAGTGGTTTTAACCAGGTGTCCTTCAAAGGTATGAGACATAAGGCTGTACATTGTGGCACTTGCTTCTCTGTTTATAAATAGTTGACATCACTCTTATTTCTTAAGAAACCTAGTAGGAAATTTTAATGCAAAGACAAGTAGTAATATTATCAAATAGTCACAATATTTCCTTGGACCAGCTCAGTAGTTAATAGCAGGAAAGCTGGGATTCCAAGATGATATTAAGAATATGAAAACATAATAAGGCTAGTCATTAAAAATTACTTTCACATCATGCATTGAGTTCTACTTTGTAAACATGGTACAGTGTGACATTGAAAGCTCTTGAGTGATTACAGATTTTATTGCTGAAGATGTTATTTCATAAGAGCTTCTACTTTGGCATATGGAACATAATTTAACCTGTCATATTTCCACTCAAATCCCTGGACACACACACACACACACACACACACACACACACACACATACCCCAGAACAGACAGAATAAATCTGTCACATACCACTAAAAAAGATTGAACCAATGAATACGAGGGGCTGGAGTTTGATCATAAAACATCTTTGGCTCGGTGCATGTTAAAACTCAGTTTACTCTTCAGGATATGAATGTTGCTTAGCCAACAATGTATGTTCTTAAAATTCTTTTTTATTTTCCACTTGAATTAACATTGAGCCAGGGGCAAATGCCTTATTTATCTTTTTTAACTTTTTAGTATGAAATAATTTGCAACAAAAATGTTAAAAGGTTGTTATAAAATATTTCCATATGTGCCCTTTTCCCATATTTTATTTACTTTATCATTTATATTTTTTGTGTGTCTCTGTCACTTTCACATATGCTCATTCAAACACCTCCCATCCCCCCATGCACCTCACCGACACACATACACACATACACTATTTTTTTAATTGCTTCACAATGAATTGCAGGGATGATGCCCTTATCTGATTCCTAGAAACTGGGATGTTCTCTTAACCACAGAAAATTAACTTCTATAGAATACTCTAATCTACAAATCTTATTCATAGCTTGGCAATTGAGCACTAATGCACTTTCTATCAAAGACAGGGAGGATGGTCGGGATCCAACTCAGAAACATGAGCTTGGAATCATCAGTGTCCTTCAATTTAAAGAAGATCTCTTTCTTGATCTTTATTTACATTTTTCAAGTTTAAACAATGTCCCTCCATTTGGGCTTGCCCTGGTTTTCCATGCGATTAAGTCCAATGATTGCCAGGCAGGGAACAGAAGCCATGTTGTTTCTTACTGAACCATTTGGTCATGAAAGGTCTGCTGGGGTTTTTCGTTGACAATGTACTGTTCCTCACCTGAAATAAATTAGTGCCTTGTAGGGAAGGACTTTGAGGCTATGTAAATGTCCATTTTCTCAACAAACATGGCATCCCTAATTTTTTAACATCCACTGCCTGAAGCATTTACCACTGTGGTGGCCGTCACATTGTCTGATCTCCTCATCTTTTACTTCCTTAGTTTACATTCTGTTGTAAACACTTTTCTTTTTCTCCCATTTGTTTACTTGTCTATTTCAGCATGGATGAATGGATTCTTACTCTATGAATTTAAGTTATTAATTCTCAATTAACTTTGATGGTCAAACTGTACTCACTTGGCCAACATGAGGGCCCTCGAGCTGGCACTGACATGTTTTTTGTCATTTTTTAGCATTTTCCTACCACTTTCTTTTCTGTGTTCCAGACCTAGCATATGCCAGTTTGCCAGTCGTGGGATCAGCTGTCTCTAGGAAGGGCTGATTCCTTTGAGTGGAGGATGATATCTAGAAATCAAGATCTCAGCTTTACATGTGCTTATTGCTGTTGGCATGTCCCTGCTCACAGGACACTGGACATGGGCAAGAAATATGTGTATGTATATGTATGCATGTGCATACAAACCATCTGTGTATTGATACCAGTGTCTGCCTGTCTAAATATATTGAAAGCAATGAATTTGCTTCAATTACTCCACTTCCAGTGTAATGGCATGAGGCTGTTTCTAGCCTTCTGCACTTCCATATTTGTGACTTCGTACTCCAACAATGAGAAACCCACTTCTCAATGTTTGCAACAGATCTATGTTTTCATTTTCTTCTTTAGCACACATGAAGTAGGCTCAGAATTGCAACTATACACAGCTTTGAAAATCAGTAAATAAATTCACTATTAGTTTATAGTGTTTCTTTCTTTAACCTGAGGACATATGGTCAAAACACCACATTAAAATGTTATTTGAGTGGCTTTTTTTCTCTTCACTGTGGTTGTAGTTTTCTTTTTCAGCACAATAATATTTACTAATTTTTGTTTTAATCCTTCTTTTGAATCCTTTCTCCCTATCCTTTTTGACTCTATTAATTTTTCCATGATTCTAACAGTCTCAACAATACAAAAAGATACAGTTAAAAGGCATCATATCTCTATGTCGTGGACTCCTTCCCACATTGTCATCATTTCCACCACCCCACTGTTGGCAACCACTCACTGTTCTTTCTTTCTGTGTTTTGTTTTCCCCAAATGAATAGATTCATAAAATCAAATATCTTGTCTTCTCATTCTTGCTTAAACAAAAAGGATAGTCATTTTTAGTTTGCTTTTTTCACATAACAGGGTGACCTGTAAGTCATCCCTGTAAGTACATTCTTCTTCATTCTTGCTTTACATGTGTGTAATAGTGTATTAGATGGATATGCTGTGACATACTCAACTGTTCTCTTTCATATGAGCATTTAGAACATCTAAAATATATTTTATAACTTTAAATAATTCGGAAATGGATTAACTTATGATTGCATATTTTTATACTGGTGGAGGGTGTCTTTAGGCTAACTTCCTAGACATGGCATTGCTAAATCAAAAGACATGTAGGTTTTTTTGCATATTGACAATTCATTTCCAAAAGTGTTGTACCAATCTGCAACAACCAGAGTGCGTTTTAGTCCATAACTTTGCCAATAGAACACAAGTTGTATCTTACATTTTCATCAGTTTGATAGGTCAGAAAGGTGTATCTCAGTGTAGCTCTAATTTGCATTTCTCTAATTTCAAGTCAGTATTTCAACTAAGAGTCAGTCGGGTTAGACATAATGTAGGGGCTCCATTTTGTAAAGAAGATAAGTTAGTATTCTACAAGATAAATTCTTATTCTAGTTGACCACACATTTTCAATTATATTTTAAAAATTCATTATAATTTTGAATAGTTACAAAATATATAATTTCTAGTATATTTAAAACAGTTTTAAAATAATTTGCTACATGACTCTTTTAAATGAAGTCATGTATTCTAAGTATTAAGCTATCTCAAAAAATATTATAAACTAGGCTTTTTAGCAATCATGAATTCTATACTTTCTTTTCCTTCTTAAATTTTAATGATTCCTATTTTTCCCAGAGAATGACATCACAATATTTTTTTTTTGCTCAAAAGTCTTTTAAACGTTACCCTAAGAGATCACACATAGTTAGATAATCAGATCAGAAATCTTAACCCATACCAAATTGTACTAATAATTTCAGGAAAACAGTCTGAAGGCATTTGCAAAACATGGAGTGGTCAGGACTATCAGTACAGGTCTCCCAGTTCTTTTTTGACACATCATGTATGGTCTAACCCAAATTAACTAGAGAGATGCCTAATGCTGTGTGTAGTTGTATTTATTATGTAGGAGAGATTTGTTACTCCTAATGCATCTCCATTTTATGCTAGTTACATAGCATTGAGATATTTTCCTGGAAATCACGTGTTATAAATCCACAGATTTCAGGTTTGTTTGCCACAAGCAAGGCTGGGTAAACAGGTACATCCTACATAAGGAATTCCTTAGGTAGAATTTAAATGCTAGAAACCAGCATGTCTACCTAAGAAGACAAGATTTGACTATGTCATTTCATTCTTTCTTGGGTTATCTCTCTTTCTTCCCATAAAAGGAGAGAGTGGATTTCAGAACTATTGCTTAATCATCTGTTTTCCACCCTACCATATTTCCTCTGTAAAAAAATACAAATAATTAAAATTTTTAGATATTATTTTCTGAAACCATATGTCTTTAAGTTTATATATTTCTCTGATTTGAATTATCCTTGAAGTTGATGTGAATGGCCATCAATCAGAACAACATATATATATATATATATATATATATATATATATATATATATATGTATATATAATTTTGATAACATCAAAATTTGAGTTGGAGGACTTTATCAGTTGAAATTTCATTGAGATAATTGTCGACTCACATAAAGATGCAAACATAATGCAGAAAGATTCACTGCACTTTACATGGCTTTCTCCACTGATATCATTTTGTAAAACTGTTGTTTAATATCGCTGCATGTGGTCCACCAACCTTATTCAGCTTTTTTCTCAATTTTACTATATGTGTGCGTGTTTGGTTTTATGCAGTTTCAGCACATGTGTAGATTCATGTACCCACCACCAGATTCAAGACACTAAACACATCCGTCATGATAAATGTCCCTTCTATTGCCCTGGTGTAACCAGGCCCACTTCTCTCCCATCCCTCATTCCCATCCCTACATTCTAGCAATCATGTAACCTTTTGAGAATGACTTTTTTTCGTTGAACATAATTCCCTGGAGATTCATCCCAGTTGTTCTGTGTATCAAAAGTTCATTTCTTTTATTGGCTCCATGGTATGGATGGAGTTCCATGCTATGAGTGTGGCACTGTCTTCCTAGGCATTCACCTGCAGAAAGGTGTCTGGACTGTTTCCAGTTTGGGGCTGTCACAAATAAAGTTGCTATGAACACCCACATCAAGATTTTAATTTGAAAATGCCTTCACTGTTTGGAATGCATGGTAACACATGTTCAGTGCTATTCCTTTGCTTTCTGTGTCTAATCTCCACTGGCTGCCTATTAAGGGCTCTAGACTTATAGTCAATAGGTTTATGTGTTTGTTTTATTACTTTCAACCAAATGTCTCAGCATTACTCTTTTTAAATGTTTAGTGCCTTCTGTGGCCCATTCCTAATGAGTTGTGTGCCAAGGAAAATGAACTGATAAAGTGCTACAAGGATTAAAATTGGTGACATTTTTCACCTGCCACGGTGATTGTCCCTTGATTCCACTCATCAGTATAACTCTCAAGTAGTCCTTGATATTGATTTATCATTTAGAGAATTTTCTCATTGTGAACATTTTAGGGCCTAGAGTGCTGTGCTGAATTTCTGTCCCCTTTCAGTATATGCTACTGCTTAGAGAGCAGAGGGGAGATATCAGAGTTGTCATGAAGTAAATTGTTCTTGTGCCACTGGGTGTAACAGGGCTAGATTTGACCATCTTCAGGTCAGCTCACCAAGAGGGACCGGACGAGGGAATGTGGGTTTCAATGTGCTGTCATTTTTGTTAAGTGTCTTTGTCTTCAGGGGTACACTTTAGTGCCTTCAAGATAAATTGCTTCCGTCTTTGACAGTGACAGTGACAATACTTCTGTGTTTCACACATTGAAGATTCAATTGACAGGACAAATTGCACATTGGGACTGCCTGATAAGTGTAAGATAGAACATAAAATCTTTCAAGTCACTCCACATTATTGAAACGAAGTTATAATAGAGATAATAAAAGTGAATCTGTCACTTAAATACTTAATTGTGAGACATGCTGAAGTGATACACATCTCTGTATTAGAGTTAAAAAACTAATACTTAATTATTCCTCAATATTGGCTCTTAGTTCGTTTGTTCCTCTCCCATGATATACCCCATATATCCCATGAATAAAAACGATAATGTATCTCCTGGCAGAATTGCTATAAATATGTTTTTGACTCTATCAACATAACCCATGCAAATAATGGGGAAAATGCTAAGCAATAAAAACAATTCTTAATATTTGTGACTTGAGGAAAAGTTACTGAGATAAATAAGTATTACTCAACAAAAGCATAGACTTAAATGATCTTCAGAGAAGGTGCACTTTAGAAAATCTGCATCTGGCTGCCAGCATTGTAGATGCTATTATAAACTACTATCCTAAACCTAATCCTAGCTACTCAATAAGCAGAGATCAGGAAGATTGTGGTTCAAAGCCAGCCCAGACAAATAGTTCATAAGACCCTATGTCAAAAAAGTCAAAAAAGGACTGGTGGAGTAGCTCAAAGTTTGGGCCCTGAGTTCAAACCCCAGTACCACACACACACAAATTGTATCTTAGACCAAGCAGTTATTGTGTAAACAGAAGACTTTGTGGGGAATGGTACCAAATTTTCCTCATCTCAGTCTGGCTATAGGACAGATGGGTCCACCCTTAACATAATGAGGCTGAAGTAGGTCTGTCAAAAATCAGACTCTAGGATGGTACTCAAGACTTGCTCTGAATAAAAAACCAAAAAGCTTTATTTTTTGATTCCAAACCATCTGGGCATCTTGCAGATGACTCACAGCAGTGTGCAGGGCTGAGGAGTAGGACCTGGAGAGCTTCTTCAACCAGAAAGGATGCCCAGGCCTACTCTGAACTGAGGCTGTGTCTCTGAGGTTAGCTGTTTGGGCTATACTGTCTTTATTGAGGGATATACAAAGCTCTGCCCACCACGGTGCTTGATTCCAAGAGCAATTCCTTACTAAGTTACATTGATATGTGGCACATGACCAACAAGGTGCAGGGTAGGGGACAATGCATAACATATAATATTTGCTCTTTGGAATCATTCTTTAGAGTAGTGATTGTTTGCTTTATAAAACATCATTTCAGAGCTCTTTAGGAATATGATATCTGAGTAATAACTATGCATAGTTTCTCCCACTTTCAATTATTGATGCTATCATCATAATTTAAATCCCAAAGCTATGCAAACACATCTTAGGTTAAGGACAGCTTAGCTACCACAGACTCCAGACTCCTTTTAGAATGTTTAACAAGCCTTGGCAGAATGTTACTTTTCCATGTCCCTGGCCAGGTTTTGGTATCAGTATGGACACTTGAAGAAATAGCCAGAGAAAATATAACTGATACAAGAATGAAAGATAGTAAGTCCAAATTCTCTTCAGGTGAAGGGATTAGGGAAGTGGAAAGAGCTATGTGCTACATCTTGCTTTTTCAGAGGCCAGCTGTGTGATTTGAGACAAGTGTCTTCAAATTTGGGGCATCAGAATCACAAAGTAGGATGTTAGATTGATATGAATGGCTTCATTTTTTTCTAAAAGGCTCATAATACTAGTGACATACTGTTGACTCATTGGAGCTATGTTGCAAAATAATGGTTAGTACTTTTTTAAACTCTGGGGAATCTTGCTGTTAAGCTCTCTAAAATACAGAAAGAAGTCACCAAGGAAAGGTACCACTAGACACCAGTCAGCCTAAAACAACTCATACTTTTACTACAAGATTTCAACAAAAAACAGACTGGTTTGGTGTTCCAGAAACATTCTCAGAGTGGAACCCCAGGCATGTCAAATGAATCCAAATCCTGTATGTCCAGTCATCCTGGTAAATATAAGTTACTGGTGGCACTCTTAACTGCTAGTCTGTTTTCTTTGGGAGGTAAAGCTGCCTTGGGTCTTCTGTCTTTCTGCCTCCCATCCAACTTCCTCAGGTACCTTCCACCTTTCCAAAGTCCTTGGACACCTGGTTCACCCCAGCCCCATCTCAGGAAGCCAAACTACCATTAGTATAGAGGTTAATGAGCCGTTGAGGACACACCTTGATACGAGGAACAAATTCTTAGTGGGACTCTTTCATTCTACTGTGCTGTGTGAAGGGAAAGCCCTTTATGGACTCGAGAGATGCTTTCTAGGCTTTTTGAAGGTGTTGACATTTGCACAGTCTTCTCCATAAGACAAGCCTTACCCATGTCATGCCGAGCGCTGTAACTTTAGAGATAATCTTTATCTGTGTGCTTGTCAACCGGGCAGAGAGGTTTTTTTTTTTTTTATCAGTTTTGTTCCCTATCTATCCTGCTGCTAAGAGCAGGGCCCTTTCCTAGTAGGTGCTCAATCAACTTACATTGAATGTCTGACTTCATGTTAACAAAATTAATTTTCAATTCCAAAGCTTATCACTTCCATTTGCTTCCTTTAACAGCCATTTCTTTGAAATTGCTATAATTAGATTAGGATATGACCATCATCCTTCATCCCTGTGAATCAATTTTCAAGGCTCCTCCCACATTTTATTTTCTTCTATGAAGGCGGGGCTTTAATGTGTATCCATCTAAATGACTGTATGTTAGACATGGGTGAGGAGGCCTTCCAGGGAGATAATGGAAGGAGTGGCCAACAGCTTCTGAGATGCTGGTGGCCAATACCTTGCTTTTGGCTTGTGAAGTAGGAACCCAGCAAAAGAAAACATAGTTCATTCACTAAAAATACACCTGAGAAAGTGATTGTAAGTTCAGTTTTTTTTTTCCTTTGCCAACCAAATAATTGGTTACCTTTCACCAGTCTCCTCATCTATAGAACTAAGGCAATAATAATACCTAAACTTTAGAATTATTATAAGGGCGAATGAGCTGTATGAATCATTTAGATCAGAACCTGGCATAAAGCACACCAGGAGGAAATGCCAGCAACTGGTCTTGTTGCTGCTGCTTTTGCTGATTTTTAGGAGCCACGGAATTGTTTCTAGTCTCTTCTTATTGTAATCCCTCTCCACTCTTCTAGAACCTCCCAAATCTATTATTTTTCAGACAAAAACTTCATATGTTTCACTGTGAACATTGTTCATCCTTTAATAACTTCTTCACTGCTCTGCTTAAAGCATGCACTTCGTGTTCATAATTAGCAAATCAGTGTTTGTCTTTGGGATGGTCAATTGACTGACATGTGGTCCCCACTCCTCACAATGTCTAGTGGAGTTTTGCAACTCTATGGCCAGCAAGAAAGGCATGAATTCAAGCTGAGTTATAAATCTCTGTTTACCCTTTCCCTTTTCTTTAAAATATACAGGCAAGAATCATCGTGAGAGGAGAGTTTCATTCTGGTATTTGGGCCACAGTTAAGACTAGCTCTTGTTTTTCTCATCCTCTATCTTGTAACCTAAAGGCCATTATGATTTCCACTTAAGTTTTTTCCATCCTCTGTTACTATCATGTTATTTTATATCAGCTGGGGAAAGATAGTCTCCTTCAGACAACAAACTAATAGCAAAATCTTTTCCACCCCAAGAAAAGCCTCTAGAGAGTCTTTATTTTTGATGTGCCATTTTTGAGGATCCCAGAGGTAAAATGCGCCAAAGTAGTGCTTGTAAAGCTGGACTGAGCATCTTGAAAGGCTGAAGTCCCTAGGAAACCAGCCAGGCGCTTGGATTCTTACTTGGTCCTCCATCCGTGCCACATTCTCCTTAGGGGCCCTTGTCACTACTATTCTCATCCCACTGTCCAGACTGGCATTAGGCAGTCAGGTTGCAAATGGGGGCTTTTCAGGACAGAGTGAAATATGGATAGGCCACCAGGAGAAAAGAGCAGTGCTGGCTTGGCAAAAAGGACAAATGTCAAGCAACCAGGGCTTGTTTTTGCCACAGTGGAACAAGGAATGGTGATTCATGAATGCAGACCTGGCTGGAGGGTTGGAAAACTCATGGTTCTGAGAACACAGGTCTTTGCTGATCTGAAACCATTAGCACTGCAGATACTGCTCTGGAGGGCCCTTTGTCTCCAGAGCCTCTGTATGTTATTATATGCTGCAAGTATCCTCAAATATCCTCTTCAGTCAGGGTTGGGCAAAACCCATCGAGACTCATCACAGATGTCTACTTGGAGTGTCAGTTTATACCACTGAATGACACATTAGGAAACTTTCCTTTCCTGCTGTTTATTTCTCTCAGAATGATTCATTTCTAATATGTTTCTTGCCTGTCTCTGTAGCTGTAGAAAAGATGCTGGTATTTAGCACATATTTCCAACTGGTTTTTACTCCTCCTGAAGGCCCTTCTTGTCATCTTACAAGTCCTCTATCCCCCAGCATGAGTGGTGATGGCTTAAAAAAGTCTGTATACCATTTTGTACAAATTTAGTGATCAATTTTGTGACTTGGTATTTCCTGTCGCTTTGTGGCTTCAGAAGATTGCACTTCTTAAAGATAGTGCTTAGAAGGGACTCATTCATCTAGAAAATACTCACCCCTTTCATAGACAAACAGGATAGCAGGACTCTCATTAACCAAACTTGACATGGGTGCACAGCCATGTTGGTGGCGGGCCCTCCTGCAGCAGCTTTGTGCGTACTGAGTCCTGTGTTCTTTCTCTGAGGCAGGACATGCCACAGTGAAACGAGGAAGAGCTATTTCCCACGTGAGGACAACTGTGGCAAGAAGGGACCTCTCTGTATGTTTTTAGAGCAAATCCCTATGGCAGTTTTGATAGAAACATATACAGGTATTTTATACAGGTATAATACCCAATATTACAGGGTTTCTGTTTATTAAAACCTATATACTCCTCAACTCGATGTACATAGGATGCATGGTTGCATGCCTAATGTAATGGAATTTTGGTATTTTGAGAAAATTAATTCAAATTTTAATTTGTTTATATTGACAGATCATCATTGGACACTTTCATGGGATACCACATTTATACATTATGTAATGATCAGCTCAGAGTATTCCGGTTATCCGTTGTCCTAGACATTAGTCATTTCATGATGAGAACATTCAAAATCTTTTCTTTTAGCTATATTGAACCATATGATTCAGTATTATTGAGTGTAACCACCTTCTGTTCAATAGCACACCAGAGCATGTTCTTCCCATCAGGCTGGGACTTCGTATCTTTATAGCTCAGCAATCTTTCCTTAGCCCCCAGTGAGCACTGTTCTGCTTTCTACTTCTGTAACCTTAGCATTGTTAAAGTCCACATTCCTATCATTTGTAGCAACAGGGAGGAACTAGAGACCATAATGTTAAATGAAATAAGCCAACCACAGAGTGACAATTTTTTTAAAGTTTTTACTCTATTTTCCTAAAAAAACAATGATGCCATAAGGTACATTTCTATCAAACCATATTTTAATAGAAGTATTGAAATATTAGTAAATACTTTTATTTGCAAAAAATTCAATTTTCAAAAGCTTGAATAGTGTTTTTCAGTGACTTAAAGTCAACATGTATGGGTTAATGCTGAGCTCTAGAGAACTTAATGGAAGCAACAGGAACTATGTAGACAGGCAGTAAATAAATTGAGTTGCTAGGGAAAATTACATAGACCTAAGTGAGGATTCTGGAACATACACCATTATAGAAGATAGTAGGGCAAATTTAAAAAGTAATTCTGAAGTGAGACTGTCTTCATATTCATTTCATCATTTTGCATCCCATTTTTAGGAAAATGTGATTCAAATCATTCTTTTCAATTAATTTCTGGGGAAAATACTCAAATGACAGTTTCCCTATATTTCTTCAACAAGAAGCAACTTGATAACATTTCTTTGTATTTATGTAATCTCATGAAGATTAAGACATTATAAAACTCCATCAAGGTAACCAGAGTTTCACTGACTTCTCCCTAGGCTTAGTCAGTATCATACAATATACCCTGTAAGTGATGTTTTGTGTTAACTAGACACTGAAGGAAGGAACCAGAGGGCATTCATTGCTGGGACTGTTTAGGAAGTTTTGAGCAGGACCAGTTCATTTTACTCAAGAAGACTAAGCCAAGAGGTTTTCCATGGCTGAGTTGTGCAGACCCCTGTACCACCAAGCAGTAGGGATGAAGCTGCTGTTTCTAGAGAACTGACCAGCCTCCAGCATGGAGGGTCGTACTGATGAGATGTGTTCATAGGAAGGGCACGTGTGCCTACCCTCACTCTGTGGCCTCTGTTGCACATTGTGGTTGAAAGCAGATGTAAATTGAGTGTTCCCAGCAAACACTTGTTATCCACATCCACCCTTGTGAATATTGAAGTGGAGGGGAGTGGTCACACAGTCCACCTTTTGAAGGTTTAATAACACTGGACTTTGCAAATGAAACTAGCAAGATATTTAGAATTAATTCTAGAACACTTTGATTGATGATTCTGTGTGCACAGAGAACTCTTGGAAGGATGCCGACAGTATTCACTTCTTTAAAACATTATTTTCCTTGGTTTAGTGTTTTAAGAAATTACACCTTTTTATTTTTAGACAATAAAAATTTGTGCTCCACTTTATCTGGGAATTTAAAAGGATGTCTGGCTCTTACTTTCTGCAATTAGAAGATAAGAATAAACTTTTTATTAGAAACGGCTGGATGTACATTGGCCTGGAAGAGAGTTCATTTACACAAGTGCCAGACGATAGAAGGCTCTTAATTCTTCGGGAGAGTCCACTTGCATGCAGGATGCCCATACACAGCCAACGTTTCTTTTATGGTATAAAGATGGGAATAATGGATAAATGGCTCTCCTCTTACAGCAAAGTAGTGTCTTTGAATGCTCTTTCTTCTGTGCCATTTTCCTCAGAGATCATTAAAATGTTTCTGACAGCCCAGCACTTTTCTGTGAAAAATTTGTATCCACATGTCACCACCTCACTGTTAAAGTGGTTCTGGATACATCTTCTTCTGGATTGAAGGCTCTGGGTTACAGTGAGTTAGGAATGGTAATTCTACATCCTGACCCAGAGTCTTCAGTGACTCTTATAGGTGCAATGTGCTTTATTATCATTAAATATAACACAAATATTAATTATTTACTTGTTAGTGTCTATGGGTTTGATTTGGCTGTGGGCATATGGTTATTTAAGACTTTAAACAGTTAATATTTAGTGCATTGTTCACCTGTCGGTGGCGAAAGTGGGCCACAACTGAGTGCAGGTTACTCTTGTGAGTTTAATACCAAGAGGTTGCATTGATACATTACGCTGTGCCTCTGAGTTTTTGAAATGTTTTTGGGAATATCTACATATTATTAAGTAGTTTAGTCTTATTAAACTCTTTGAGATAGTAACCTCTGCTCGACTCTTCTCCCAAGCACACCTCCAAAATAAAACTTTATTTCCCTTAAAATCTTTGGTTTATAGATAATAAATATTTAGAAGGAGAATTACATTTTTCTTAGTTGTCGAAGTTTTACCACTATGAAGTTGCTTTCGGTTGGAATGAATCATCTACAGGTTCTCATAAAGTTTTTTTAAGGAAGTTTTAATTATATCATGATGCAAGTCCCTGTATAACTTTAGGAAGAAATGCATGTGTGTACGTGTGTGGGCACATGTGTGTGTACAAGAGAGAGTAGGCATAAATGAGACCAAAGGAGATGCCCTCCCTCCAGAGGATTTTTCTATCAAATATAAACATAGAACATAGTTATTTACAGTGTCAATGAAGAGTAAGAAAGAATATGCTTTCACTCCAAGCACCAAAACTGGTTTCCCCAACAGATATATATATATATATTTTTTTCTTTTATTATTCATATGTGCATACAAGGCTTGGTTCATTTCTCCCCCCTGCCCCCACCCCCTCCCTCTTCCCCCCAACCCCTCAATACCCAGCAGAAACTATTTTGCCCTTATTTCTAATTTTCCCCAACATATATTTTTAAAGATTTTTTTTGTGGTGAAATACATACAACATAAATGTTACAATCTTAACCATTTTGAGTATACATTTCGGTGGTATTGATGCAACCATGACCACCATCCATCTCCATGCCCTTTTCATCTTGCAAGACAGAAACTCTATACCCTAAAAAAATCACTCTCCCTTCCCCTCTTCCAAGCCTCCAGTCACCACCATTCTGATTTCTGTCTCCATGAGTTTCAACTTATACTTCATATAAATGAGGTTACAGTATTTGTCTTTTTGTGACTAGCTTATTTCTGTTCGCACAGTATCTGCAAAGGTCATCCATGTAGTAGCATACGTCTCAATTTCCTCCCCTTTTAAGGTTGAATAATACTCTGCTCTATGTATCGACCACATTTTGCTTATCCATTGGTGTACTGGATACTTGGTGTTGCTGTCACATTTTTGCTATCATTCATGAACTTGGTGATAAAAATACCTTGTGAACACCCTCCTTTTAGTTCTTTTGGGCAATATCTAGAAGTGGAACTTCCGAATCATTTGATCATTCCATTTTAATTTCTTTTTGATGAATCGCCATGTTGTTGGCTACTGTGTTTTGAAAATGGTTTGTGGTCCCAAGGGTGTCATTTTTAGGAGGTTCTAGAGCTTCTGGAAGGTGGGACCTAGGTGGGACCTACTGGGACCTTTGGTAGTTCTTGGGCAAGGTTATAGTTATAAAAGGACCAAACCTGGCCATCAGCCCCTCATCTGCATCTTTCTCTCTGCTTCTGTTCAAGATGTGATCACTTTCCTCTGCATGCACCTCTGCCATCAGATGAGGCCATCAGCCACACTTACCAGAGCCTACACCCATGCCCCCACCCTAATCTTGGACTTTGAACATCTAACACTTTAAGATAAATCAACCTTTTAAAAAAATATGTAGCCCGTGTCAGGTACTTCACTTATTAAAATCCCATTAGTGATGAAAAGCTGATTAATGCCCTGTGTCCAATGTGTGCTAACACACTGCTTTACGTTTCCACCTCATGGTGCCATGAAAGCCCAGTCTCTCCATGTCCTCACCAATGCTGGTTATTTTGTGATTTTGTTGATAGCAGCCACCCTAATGAGGGTTGGAGGTGCTATCTTTTTCTTGTTTGGATATGCATTTTTCTAATAATTAGTAATTTGAACATCTTTCATGTGCTATTGGCCACGTGTATCGTTGGAAGCGAAATATCTACAAAATTCCTCTGCTCATTTATTGTTGTTGTTTCCAGTACAGGGGTATGAACTCAGGACCTTGTGCTTGTAAGGCATATCTTCAGTCCTTTACTTTTTTTGTTTTAGGTATTTTTAGGAAAAGGTTTCACATTTTTTTGTTGTTGTTGGAGGCTGGTGCTATCCTCCTACCTACTCCTCCTGAATAGCTGAGACGACAGGTGTGCACATCACACCCACCTTGTTGGTTGAGATGGAATCTCACTAACTTTTTGCCTTGGCTGGCCTTGAACCTTGATGGTCCTGATCTCCATCTCCCATATAGCTGAGATTACATGGAAGGAAGTACCACTCCTGATCTTTGCCTGTTTTCAAATCAGGTTATTTTTTCCATTGTTGACTTTTAGTTCTTTATATATGCTGGACATTAACTCCTTGTCAGATTTATGATTTGCAAGTATTTCCCCCATTCTGTGGGTTGCCTTTTTAATCTGTTGATATTATCTTAATGCACACTTTAATTTTTTTATAAAGATTGATTTGTGTATTTTTTGTTTGTTACCTGTTTCTTTAGTGTTATATTTAGAAACATCATTGCCAAATCCACTGTCAAGAAGCTTTTGTCCTTGTTTTCTTCTGTTGCCTTAGGTCATTGATCCATTTTGACCTGGTATAAAGTAACAGTCTAACTTCTTCTTGTTCATGTGGGTATCCAGTTTTTCTGGTATAAAGTAACAGTCTAACTTCTTCTTGTTCATGTGGGTATCCAGTTTTTCTGGCACTGTCTGTTGAAAGACTGCCCTTTCCCCTTCGCATAGTCTTGTTGAAAATCATTTGACCAAATATTTGTCTATTTCTGAGCTCTCTGTTCTGTTCTACTGGCCTTTCTTCTGTCTGCTTCAAACCAACTTTGTAGTCCCTCTAGGAAATTTTTCATTTTGGTTATTGTACTTTCAGCTCAAAAACTTCTTTTTTCTTTGTTTTCAGGCTTTCTATCATTTATTGATTTTTAAATTTTGTTCATACATAACATTCTGGATTTTCTTTCTTTAGTTGTTTGAATATTTTTATAATGGTTGTTTTAAAGTCTTTGTCCAGTGGATCTGCAGCAGTGCTTTTTCAGGGACAGTTTCTATTGATTTTTTTTGTTTAACCATTGAACAGAACATACTTTCCTGTTTCCTAGTTTTGCATTGTGAAAATTGTACTTTTGAATCAAAGAATGTGGTGACTGTGGAAATCAGCTTCTCTGCCTCCCAGGGTTTGCTGTGTTTGTCAGAGGCTTTGTATTGAGCTTGTGTGACTCATGTGGTTGGCTCTATGCCAAGGGTGAGCCTGAGGTGTCAAGTTAAGTCTTCTTTGATTGTTTCTGAGCCAACTCTTTCCCCTGGACTATGTGGTCACTTCTGAGCTTTCCCATGTATGCAGATGTTTTAAAAAGTCTTAATCTTTAATACCTAGACCCCAAAAGAAGAAAAAGGGAGAAATGAAAGTGGAGGTATCCCTCTTAAATTCCCTGGAAGTCAGTTGAGCTGGAGGGGAAAAAGTCTTACAGCAATGAGGGGAAGTGCAACAATAATACAGTCCCCTTCGTTGTCTGCATCTGTGACATAGAAGCAGCAATCAGAGTACGGACTTCTGTATGCCGTGTGCAGGTGGCTCCAGGATCATATGTGCTTTTCACAGGGCTGGAAGTGGGAAGTGGGTGGTGGCTAGTGTGCTAACAGCTGAAATTGACCAAATTTACTCAAATTTATCTTCTAAACTTTCAGAGTTGCAAGCTTTCAATAGACATCAGAGTTCCACAAAAAGAGCTTTCTCAGGCCGTTTTTGTCATGTGGGAAAGAGATTCCTAGTGCTTTGTAGTCTGCCATCTGGCCAGAATCTTCTTCCCAAGTATGTGCCTTTAAACTATCCAAAACCAAAGGTGTCAAGCCAGGTGTGATGACACACAGCTGTACTCCCAGCACCGGGGAGGCTGAGACAGGAAGATCTCAAGTTTAAAGCCAAGCTGGGGCTACATTACGAGTCCAAGGCCAGGCTGGCACACAGGAACACATAGCAAAATCTTGTCTCAGAAAACCAAAGGAAAATAGGATGTCATAGGAAGGAATTAAGTACTGACACGTGCCACAACTTGGATGAGCTTTGATAACTTCATGCTAAGTAGAAGAAGTCAGATGAAAGTTCACACATTGTTGTGAAACTGTCTAAAATGCCTGATGATAGAGGCAGGCAGCAGATTAGTGGTTGTATTGTGGATAGGATCTGTGGCTTAACTGCTTAATGAGTAGGGGGTCTCCTTGGAGGAGTGATGAAAATGTTTTGGAACTACATAAAGCTAATAGCTGAACAATATCGTGGTGTACTACATACTACGTAATCACATGCTTTAAAATTGCCAGTTTTAGGTTATGTGAATATCACTTCCATTTAAAAAAAATGACAAGGATGTCATAGAGTTCCATAAACAGAAAGCACATTTTCAGAAAGTATTACTCAAGAAACATGTTGTGTGTTCTCTCACAAATCAGTCTTTTTATTGTGACTCTGACCCTGAGTGACAGATAGCAAGCTGTTCAGCTGATTACTCTCCTTGGGGACTGTGGGTGCTTGGAGAACCTGAGTCACTTTCCTCCTTCAACCTGTGGCAGGTATTGCCAGTTTTATCCCTGCAGGATCATTCCCATCTCCTCCTGTCCTTTCACACACCTCTCTCTACTCCTAAAAGCACGCCACCCTTGCCTCTTGACTAGTTTCTGCTGTTGGTCAGCCCTCCCTTTCCCCCTTTCTTCTTGGCATCAGGCACATCTTCTGAGTTTATTCCCTCTGTCACATCTGCACACTCCTGGGCGTAGCTCTTTGGTGGCATTCCATCAGGAGCACTGGAGTCCCAACTGCTCAGACAGCATGCAGGGCCCTCCCTCAAGCTCAGCTTCTTCCCATCCATCAGTGCTTAGAGGCTCTTCTCTGACTACTCCAGTCCTGTTTCCTGGAGTGTGGTCATGCTAGAGTAGTCTGTTTCCTCATTTGGGACCTTCCCTGCTGCAGCCTGGCTCTTCCTGCTCCCTGCTGCTCCCTACCTCTTTTTGCCTCATGCACTCCTACCTATAATTTGAGACCTGATCCCTTGACACCCAGTGACTGATCTCCCTGAGACTTCCGTCCTCAGGGGGCCATCACTTCTTCTGCAGAATGCTCCAGGTACTTCACCGTGTCCCATGCCAGCCCTCTTCATGGTCTGCCTTTGCATCACTGTCATATCTGTGTGCCCAAAGGCTTAGAGATTTGTCCAGAACCATCCGTATGGATTTAAACCTTGCTTGCTTTGCTTGTCAAAAAGACTGCTCTGAATGAATATCCAGTTACTTTCTTCCTACTGATTTTTGACCCATCACAATTACACATCACACCCACGTTGCTGTTGTGTGTTGTGTGAAATTGATTCCCAAGAATATTTCAGGAATGTACAGTACCCATACTCTTACTAAAAAGTTACGTCTGTTGGTTAGTTTACTTTAAGACAATGGTTTTTACAATCTAGCCCAGACTGACTTCAAACTTGTGATCCTCTTGCCTCAGCTTCTCAAGTGCTAGGATTATAGGCATGACCTACTACACCTGGCAAGAGTTACCTTTTTATCATTTCTTTTCTGGTGCTGGGGGTGGAACCCACACCCTTGGGCCTAGTAGGCAAGCACTCTACACCGAGCTCTATCCTCAGCCGGAAGTTACCTTTTTTTAAGGGACTATCCAAGTTACTCTTATTTCAAGACAACTGAGCACAAAAGGCCACAGCAGTACCTGACTTCTAAGTTATAAGTCTTTCATGTGGAGCCTTCATAGTCCCACTAAATAGAGCCATGGTTGTGCAGTCACTGTGACCAAATGTTCTTTCCCAGTTCTCCCCATTTTCATGGGCACGTTTTCTGGACTACCATTTCTTACATTCATCGTATTTGTATCTGTGTCACTAACCTTAAATCTAATCATGTACAATTTTGTATTATTTCTTAACTGATCCCTTCAGTTTTATGCATTTCCTTAGTGCCTATGTCTAACTGGAAGCAGTTCTACCCATTTTGATGAATGAAAAAAAAAGATACATACCTTCTTGATAAATAAGTTTTTTAAAAGACAGTATTTAAATCATTGGGGATTATTTTTCTTAGTTTTAGTATTTCCTGTCTAGCTAGTTGATAAATCAGCATTCTAGTTTTATCTCACCCTTCATTTTTTATCACATAACCAAAGGCCCATCAGTTCACAAACTTTAGGTTGAAAACAGCTAGGCACTGCTGAATTTAAAAAATTATCTTAGAAGGGAAGACATTCACGCTTTGGGCTATAATTTAAACAGCATAGTTTTTGTATCTTTGGCCTTTGCTAGAAGCAAGCAGCCTAACTGAAACCAACTGAAAGACTTGGAAAGAGAATCCGACTAGGAGATAAATTTAATAAAGGTTTTGTTTTTCAGATGCAACATCCTTTTGATTCCTTCCTATCATCCAATTCTGCACATGTTTGGCTGAAAATAAACTTTGAGTGACCTTATGATTTTTAAAGAAATGCCAAATTAAATAAAAGATCACAATCACTCATTTTTAATTTAAAAGGGGATTAGGGAGGGAGAATAGTTCTCTAGATCTCTAGATACTAGGTTTTTTAAAAATCTAACTTTATTTAAAGACTCTGTCTATAGTTGTCAAATAGGCAACTTGTTAGGCAGAAAGGTCGAAATTCTGATGAGCGTTCTTCTTCCAGGGGATAAGAAGGAGCATCTGCCCAACTCCAATAGGACGTTGGGAGTGTTCGTCCCATCAACTCATTTAGTCTATCTGAGTGCAGAGCTTCTGCTGACCTCTCCCTTGCTTCCTCTCTGCAGGTCACCTATCTGGGGAAAGTATCTACCACGGGCATGCAGTTTTTGTCGGGGTGCACAGAGAAGCCAGTCATTGAGCTCTGGAAGAAGCACACACTTGCTCGAGAGGACGTCTTTCCAGCTAATGCTCTTTTGGAAATCCGCCCATTTCAAGTGTGGCTGCATCACCTTGACCACAAGGGTGAGGCCACAGTCCACATGGATACCTTTCAGGTGGCCCGCATTGCCTACTGCACAGCTGACCACAACGTGAGCCCCAACATCTTTGCCTGGGTTTACAGGGAGATCAATGATGACCTGTCCTACCAGATGGACTGCCATGCTGTGGAGTGCGAGAGCAAGCTCGAGGCCAAGAAGCTGGCCCATGCTATGATGGAGGCCTTCAAGAAGACTTTCCACAGTATGAAGAGTGATGGGCGGATCCACAGGAACAGCTCATCTGAAGAGGTTTCCCAGGAATTGGAATCTGATGATGGCTGAATGAATTTGAGATGTTCCAGCAAAGGCAGCAACGGTCAAGTTCCAGATAATAGATGAATACACAATGATTCAAATTTGGGATGAAAAGACTGCCAAACTATTGGCTGATCATGCTTCTTAAATTCAGAAGAGCAATTCTAAATCTAAAGAAATGTATCATTAAAGTAATTACGTGACATTGAAATCTGCTGCTGCTGTGACTGTGAGGAGGGTGGGAGTGCGGATGGGGAAGAAGGCTGTAGACTCTCATCTTGTTCTTTTGTCTCATATTCCAACACCTTCTTGTGGGAGAGCTCCATGCCAGTTTTCACCCCTCTCAGGCATGTACTCTGTGGGTATAATTTGAGGGACCATTTCAATCTGCCTTATGAAATCCAACACAAATGTCTGAGGCACCTGTGGGATCCCTAGGAGGGTGGCTGGTGCAGTGCCGATGCTGGGGTGGAGGCCACAGTGTGGAAGGAACACTTCAGGGTGACAAGAGCTGCTCTCCCATGGCATGTTGTAGACTCCCTCGGTATGCAAATCAGCACGGCCTTTATTGAGCTTTACAACTAACAACCTGATAGTTGGCAGTTAGATAGCAGTTAAAGATAATGCTTTTATTTACATGAATATATCAAGTAGTACCCTCTTATTGTATTCACTTCATCTATTTTCTTAGAATACTTGCAACTACTAATGATCTCTTCCCTCCTCCTGCACCATCCAGTCTCTTTCCCCTTCCAGTTACCCAAGAGATATGGATTCACACCACTGGACACCAAAAGGGAAGAACATAACCAAGCAAATGAAATAAACAATAAACAAACCAACCAGGACTTTCAAACAACAAAAACCCCAGAAAAAGGGAATGAGAAACAAACTGTATGGAGGTTGTCCTTTTTTCCAGCCCTAATTTTTGGTAACTTACTTGGTTGATGGTCCTGTTGGATGACCCCTCCATAGTGAACTTCAGATGCCAAGGAGTCCTTGCCCCCATCACTCAGCACTGCACTCAAATAGGGAATGAATTAGATACACTCGGCTTATCTAGAAAACCCATGCCCATCTTAACCTAAAGGGAACTCTTGTTACCTTAAAGTTGGTGACATCTTAGAGTTATTAGTGTTCATTGTTTCTAATGAGAAGTTCTCACTAAGATAGCCTGAGATTTTTCAGTTTCACAAATCTTTAAAGACCATTGAGTCAACATGGAATGAAATTCAAATTATTTCAGGCTGAGAGCAAATGATTACTCTATAAGTCTCTTTTTGTTCTTGGTAATATTAGGGGCACTGAGGCACCTTAGAAGCCTTAAATGAGAGCTAATCTAATGCAGAGAGTAATGGTGTCAGTATTTTGGTCTGTGTACCTGTGTGTCCATGTATGCATTTGTGTGTGTGTCTGTATGTCCCCCATATGTGGGTCCAGTTTTCAGGCATGTACAATAAGCATGGAGTCATACTGAGGAGGACTCATCTCCTGAAGATGTGCTTGTTGCTTTATGACATATGTAAACTATTCTTTAGCATAAATGCTTTCACTCCTTAATAAAAATATGTTTGCGTTATTAAAGCTGAGGAGTTTATGTGTGTTTCCTTTTTCAAGCAGTGAAACTCTGAGGTGCAAAACAGATCAAGTTGAGTAAACAGGACAATTCTGTCTAAATTTTTATTAAAACATGGTCACAAATAACCCATTACTTGATTGTGTTTAAAAATCTTGTTCAATATGTTTTTAATGGCTGGCCTGCCCCTTAATTGAGATGGTAAGATATCAACAGTTGAAATTGTTGTTTAGTATGATGGACTTATTTCAGAGGAGAACCCTCCAGAACATTTTGCAAATAATTGCTAGCTATAAAATCCCCTGTACATCTTTGGAGAACCTACACTTAAATTCTGGGAGGTAAGCCCTGAGTAATTCCTTCAGAGGAGACTGGTTAAAAATGTCTCTCCAGGGCCATGATTCCTCCGAATGGCTTCATTAATCAAGCAAGGCAGGTGGCCAGGGAGCTGGCTGTTTTCAGAAATGCTCTTCATGGAATTAGTAACAAAAATAAGGGCTTTTAAGGTGAAAATACCGTGCTCGCTAAAAGATGAACTCTTGTGAGAATTATTATGAGCCTCCCCTGATTGAAATAGCGTTTCTTTCTAGTGGAAATTTTCCCTATTTCAGTTTAACTTTGTTATCCTTGAATATATCTCTAAAAGGAAGAACAAGAAACCAGCCAGCATATGTCTCAAAACAATGCTATTTTCCTGTCTGAGTGAAAGTTAAGCTGAATCCCAAACACATACATGGTTACTTATTGCGAAAGACTTTTGCTAGAATTGTCCGCAGGATAACTAAGAATGACATGCTATGTAGTTGGCTTGGATGATAATTGCATGAGATTCTGCGTGGAATGATTGATAAGCGGTTGAACAATAAGTACACAATGATATCTTTCAATTAGCTAATGGAATTCTTTTGTGGTACCCAGTTGTAATTCCTCTCAGAGGCATGGTCCAGATTTAAATGCTTTGCACTGACCTTCCATACTCTACCTTTTATTCTAGTGGCCACAGAGCACTGTCATGTGCACTAACTCCCTTGGTCCTCAAAGGTATCCTTTAGGTGGCATGGCAGTTACTTTGGAGTGGAGGAATCTGGGGCTTACAGAGGCTACAATACTCAGCACAGATGGGTTGTATTTCATGAGTTGAGATCCCTCTGATGGCTGCTCCAAAGCTATTCCTGTGTTTAGGCAAAATCCATTCCTGTTGAAACCTTCCTAGATTATTTTAAAATAGCATACTAAACCATCCTAAATAAATATTCTTTGCTATTCAAATTTGAAAGTATTTTTTGGCAGGGATAGAGTTTTAAAAGCCAAGCCCCAAGAAGTTTTATTTGATCACAGATAAATAATACAAAGTTGCTTGCATATTTTCCTGGCTGTGGACGATGGACACAATTTTCTACCTCTTTTGTTTGCTTTGTTTTTCTCAGGACCTATTAAAAGTCTAAATCTGTTACAGGATTCTACAATTTCCTTCCACGTTATCCATCACACTTTTAAACCACATGTTTATTTATATAATTGTGTAAATGTCTGTTGAATTGCTTGGGTGTTAAATGTGTTTAAGATAGGTTCTCTTTTGCTCATGTGTTTTATCCCCCTGCTTCTCTGGCAGGACCAGGCACCTGGGAGGAACCCATTCTCTATCTGTTAGCTGGCAGGCAGGATGGGGATGGAGGGATACACAGAAATCATTGCTTTTCATTGATTCCCAAATTCTAGGACAGAATCCTGGGACACTGACCACCTTGCCCACTTTCCTCAAAGGTGATGAGAAAACAGCTTTTTACTGAAGAAAAACGTTGCCCCTTGCCTAGCTACAAAAAGAAATCTAGGCTACTTTAGATAGAAAAAATGTTAGCTAAAAACCACACAATGGAAATAGGACAGACATTATCCAAAGGAAGCAGACAGATAATATATTACAAGGCAACTGTGTTTAGCAGATTACAGCACTTTTGTCAGAGTTGTTTCTGTTTATTTCTATCACTGAAAAAGAAGAGAGAAAGAAAATATTGAAGGAAGGCATTTTTCCTTTCTGATGATATGATACATATGAACTCAGCAGGGTTTTCTCCAAATTCAGACTATATAAAACATTTTTTCTTCTTACCTTCTTTAATTCTTTTTCTTTCCCTCTTTCAGCCTTCCCTCCTTTCCTGCCTTAACTGTTTATTATTTATAGGATGCATTCAAGACCTTCTCGGGTTTTAGAAGGAAGGAGTGTATGTGCTCTGAATCTGAGACCATGTATTTTGGTTCATGACGTATTGATAGAAATTTGACAAGATTTTGGAGCATTGCAGCTTATCCTAAATTTCTCTTATTATTACTCAGATGGGACATCGTAATGAATTAATTCTTCGTTGCTTAAAATTTCTTAAGTTTTCCAGAAATATGCTCTTTCCATCTCCCAGATACACCTTACAATAAGAGTGAAAGTGAAGATCCCTGTAATTATGAGAGGTAAACTCCAAAATTCTGACTGATCTTCAAGACAATTTTATATATAATGACAAGATTTACCTCTTGGAATAATTTAATGGAAAACACTGTTCAGTTAAAAGTTTTGACTTCTCCTTCTGAAGAAGTGCGAACCTAAGAAAGAAAAACAACTGAAAGGTAAAAGAAAATTGCTAAGAGGAAAAAAAATCTAAACTATCTTAGTTTGGACATTTGCAAATAAACCATAGTTGTTGAAAATTAATCTAAGATACAGTCTTATAGACTTGAACAAAGCTGTCATTCACAGAGATTTGGGGAAAGCCTTCATTTTGGAATATCCCAGCAAGACTGGGGTTTTGCTTATGCACCTATTCAACAAGAATAAGAATAGATTTTGCTTTGGAAACCTGTGGGTTTTTACTTAACTTCACGCTCATGTTCCTACTATGTCTTCTTTAGCTTGGCTTGGAGCTGCTGTAAGTAGTCACTCGTGTACTTTGGAAATGGGATTATAAAAGTGTGATACTTATGCTCAACCCCTTCATAATAAATTAACTAATCGTCACCAATATGTCTGTGTTTTTAGCTTCTTTTAACAACCATTTTCTTAACAACAATGTTTTCATCTCTTTAGGAATACATACTACAGCAAGGTTGGATCATTTGAAAACTGTGAGATTTATAAAATAAAACAGATATCCTACTTGATATCAGACCTGTTATTATGTGGCCTCAGTTGCCTTTCCACATTATTTGCCCTCTGGGGACAAAGCTTAAGGGTAGCACTTCAGGAAATTCCTACCTATGAGAAACAGCCAAGAGTTGAATGGATTCCATGGTCGCTTCTTTTTTTTAAAATTAATTTGTGACAAAACTTCCACACATTATAGCATACAACATGATGTGTGTAATATATATCCACCGTGGAATTGCTAAATGGAGCTAATTAACCTATGCCTTTCTCACACAATTATCATTTTTGTGGTGACAAAAGTAAAAATCTACTCTTGGCAATTTTCAGGAAATTAAAATCTCACTGAGTTATCACCTTGTGCCTATTAGACAAAAGAGGCTGGCTGAGGTGGCACGTGCCTATAATCCCATCTACTTGGGATGCAGAGATAGGAGGGTTGCAGTTGAAGGCTTGCTGGGGCAAAAAGCCCTCAAGATTGGATCTCGAAAACAAACTGGGCAGGGAGGCCCAGCTGTTCAGGAGGTGGAGATTATGAGGATCTCAGTCAAAGACTGGCCACAGACCTTATCTGAAAAGTAACCTAGACAAAATGGCCTATTGCCGAGACTCGAGGAGTAGACTACTTGCCCAACCAGCATGAGGCCCTGATTTCAAGCCCCAGTGCCAAAAAACCAAAAAAGATACCCAGTACTGGAGAGAACATAGAAGGGAAGGGAATATCGGTGTGGTGTGCTAAGAAAGCAGATTGGTACAGCCATTATGAAAAACAATTAAAATTAAACTGCCATATGACCTAGCAGTCCCATTACTGGGTAGACATATCCAGAGGAAACCATGTCCTTATGTCAGAGAGGCACCTGAAGGCCATGGTCACTGGAGTATTACTCACCACAGGCAAGATACGGAACTGACCTCGGTGTCCAATGACAGCTAAATGCATAAAGACAATGTGATATGGGACAGGAGTGGTGGTTAACACCTATAATCCCAATTACTTGGGAGACAGATAATGGGAGGATTTTGAGGCCATTCCAAACAAAATAAAATTAACAAGACCCCGTTTCAACAAACAAGCTGCACGTCTGTGTGTCCTTGTTGTGCAGGAAACATAGGTAAAAGGATCACAGTCTGCGATTCCACCCCTCCCCCAGTGAGAGACCCTATCTGAAAAATAACTAAAGCAAAAATGGATGGGTGCATGGTAGAATTCTGCTTATCAAGTGCGAGGCCTTGAGTTCATGCCAGTTCCATCCACCCCCCCAAAAAGTGAGATGTGTGTGTGTAAATATAATGCAATTTAGCCTTAAAAAAGAAGGAAATCTCACCATTTGCAATCACATGGGTGAAACTGGAGGGCAGTTGTTTTAAGTAAACTATGTCAGAAAGACAAATAGATACTGATTTCACTTATATGCAGAAACTAAAACGGTTGAGTTTATAGAAGCAGTCAAATGGTGGTTGGGGAGGTAGGGGTTTGGTGGTGATTAGGGAAGGATAAAAATTTCATGTAGCTAGGAGTAAGCTCAACAGATTTACTGTACAGCATGGGTATGATAGTTTATTATAGCCATGGTCAATTTTTACTGTACAATTGGAATCAATGAAGACTAAAGCTCGTAGTGTTTCTGATTCCAATTTTACACAAAACAAAGTCTAACAAATTTTATTATGTTCATAATTGTATCGTCTTTATGTAGAAGCTATTATGGGGATAGAAACATCTTAATTGGGGGATCTGGGATGGAATTGGCCCTTTAATTCAGCCCCTTTTGCAAATTATTTTATTGCCTTTCCCATTTTAATTATAATAGCTTTTCCTAGAATTTAGGGCTATGCTTTTAGAAATTGGTACAGTAAAACCTCTTTAATTTAGATAAGCTAATTAGAAGTCTGTGGTTCCAGTCTTGAAAATTTTAAGTTTTATGCTTATTTTTAATAAGCAAATAAATAGGATGAATAACATTGCTATCGGAAGGGGAGCTTACTTGGGAAAACATTGCTTCCACAAATTAAATTGGAATTTATGAGACGTAATGTAATTTCAGCATAAATAGACTCTGGCATGCCTGAAATTATAGTGTTAAAATGCCTGTTCCAAGTATTTCTCCCTTATTTATTAAAGTGAGTTCTTGACTAAGGAACAGATGGTTATCGCAATTCTGGGATTCAGAGTTTTGAACGTAACAAAACTTCCCTTCTTTTAAAATGTGTATATATATCAGTTAATATAAATGCTTGCTTCTGTTAAGCCAAAATTATAACAAAAACTCTGCATATAACTTAACTCCCTCTTTCACATAGAAACAGGGCTGTTGAAATAACAATTATTTTCCTGAGCACCAAACTTTAACAGTTTTGTCTTTGCTACTGATTTTCTTCTCCTTAGGTCATTAGGACACTAAATCATTGTATATCGTCTTCAGGGATTCAATAACTTACCACGGTTGTATACTAAATCAATGATGGCAATTACGTTTAAAGTCTGGTTTGTGTTTCAAGTTCAACAGTGTGTGACTTTTGAGGTTAGTGCATGTGTTTGTGATTGCATCGACCCAGTGCTGGTCTGAATGCATTAGGTCTTTCTGAGTGACTTACAAGTTTCTGAGGGTGACTAGCTCTTGCCCTGCCCCGGGGTCTATGGTGAGCAGCGCCAGGTGTTGGTGTGGGGTATCGCCTCAAGCTCCAATAGCAAAGCTGACACTAGTGGAGGCATTAACCCCAAGGGAAGAGGAGTCTTTTTACAACCCATCAACCAAGAGAGTTGTGTTCTGCACACAGCATGCACTTTTTTCATAATTCCCCTTAAAAATAGCAGCTATGAGTTTTACCTTTATTTTTGTTCTTAGAGCATTTGGGGGGCTTTTTCCTAAAGATCTGTTCTTTCTTTCTCTTCATTATTGCCCAGCATTAACCCACATGGTCTATGCTTAAGGAGTCAGGGAAAGGCAAAAGAAGGGAGTGAATATTTTCAGCACAAAATCGATGCCAGGCACTGTTTATGTGTGTGGGAGTATATAATGCCTCTGGCTGAAAGAAGTTAAGACATTTGCCAAAGTTTTCACTGTTAGTGACAGAATTAGAATTTACGTTCAGAAGTAGAGAACATCAAACACTGGAAACTTTGCTGTACCACTAGCTTCTTTCTTAACCAAAAGAGGGAAAACCAGTGACCTCTGTGGGCCATCGGTGACTCTGACATCATATTCTGAAGGAGAGCCATCTAATCTGTTGGTAGTTATTGCTTAACTTCTAGCCTCAGTATCAAAACAATTAGGAGCTTTGATTCATCACATTCTAAATGATATGTAAGAATCAAATCAAAATTTGATATCTAAGAATCAAATCAATGTTTCCTTAGTGATATTTCTTCTCTGTTACTCTTGAAAGGTGTGACAAAACACATATGATAGAAATAAGACAAAGTTAAGAAAATAAGACAGAATTAATTTTGGAGGACCCCAGGGATATGCTTTCTAAGGCCCATGCCAGGAAACCCTGGAACCTGAACATAAAGCATGGCGTCACTCTTATTCCCTGAGGTGGGACACCGAGACAGATATTTCATTTATTTCTTCTATTTCATCCTGTCATTGGTACCAGGCTTCTTCCCCAGGCCTTGACATGTCACAGCAGGGATGGGCTTGTATCAAACAACAGCAACTCCTGAAGAAGGGAGCACAGAGCTCTAGGTTACCCACAATTTAGTTTTAGTCGGACCAGCTCTGACACTTCTGGACAAGAGACATTGTGTTTTGTCTGCAAAATCACTTCTCAAAGGCCATACAAGAAGCTCTCAAGTTTAGTTTATTTCCAGGCAAGAAATGTGAACACAGAGCCTCTGAGCCCATTACTCTTCTGAGCCTCTCCAGGCTCCTATTGTTCCAAAATCCAAATTTGATTATCCCAGACTTTTTGCTTAAAATCTTTCATGGCCCACTCATTATTTACAAGGGAAACTAATTAATACCATTCCTCTTCTCCTTTCTGCCCTCCTTCCTTAATTTCATATTTTAGTATAATATACAAGCTCCTATGCATCTGGCTGGCTCCCACCTGCCATTCCAGGTTCATGTCCAAACCCTGATTCTATGTTGCCCCGGATGAAGATCTTAACATTTCAGGCCTCAGTTTCCTCAACTGAAAAGGTGGGATAATAGGTGACTAACTCACAGGTGCTGTGAGAATTAAAGGAGTGGAACATATGGGAAGAATCCAGGCCAGAGCTCATGCCTTTCATTTTGGGGGAATACACTTTTGTCTTCTCACTCCTCCACAGAGACCTGTTAGATAGTCTAAAGAGCTTTCTGCAGTTTCCCAAGGCTTGTCCTCGCACAGCCTGCTCTGATGTCACATAATGCTCCCCTCTTTGCTAACGGATCCCTCTTTCAGTCCCCAATAGAATTAAGAAGATTCCCCTACAACCACTTTTACTTAACTCTGTAATTCACTTACTTCATCCCTAGCTGAGCGCTCCAGGGCAATGCTGTCCACAAACTCTATGCTGCTAGCCACACGTGTGATTTACAGTTTTCTAGTGGCTGAATTAAATGCTTTGAAAAGAAATAGGTGAAGTTAATTTTAATAGCATACTTTATTTAATGCAATATATCAACATTATCATTTTAATATCAAATGTATTGAGATATTTAATTCTTCTTACATTAAGTCTCTGAAACCTAGCATATATTTTACACTGTACAGCACATCAAGTACTCTACAGGATTAGTGACTACTGTATTAGATGGCACAGCCAAGAGGGTATGGACCAGAACCTAATCCCCTCTCATCCACAGAGCCCACTCTCAGTGGCTGATGCATAGGATGGATGTGTAAATACTTGTTTAGGGAATACAATGTTGAATGTGGACAACCTTCTTCTGGTATGTACATGCACTGGTTTTCTGGGGCTGCATTACAAAGTAACACCAACTCGGTGGCTTAAAAGAGCAGAGATTTATTGTCTCATAGTTTTGGAGACTAGAAGGCTGAGATCATTGCATTGGCAGGGTTGGTTCCCTCTGAGATTGTGAGGGTAAATCTGTTTCTTGTCTTTCTCCTAGCTTCTAGTGGCTTGTTGGCAATCTTTGGCATTTATTGGCTTCTGCTGAATCACTATAATGTCTGCCCTCACTTTTCCATAATGTTCCTGTGTGTGTGTGTGTGTGTGAGAGAGAGAGAGAGAGAGAGAGAGAGAGAGAAAGAAAGAGAGAGAGAGAGAGAAAATTCCTCTTCATTATGATACCAGTCACATTGGATCAGAACATTATTTTAACTAATTGCATCTGCAGCAACCCTATTTCCAACTAAGATCACAATCCCAGACACTAGGATTAAGACTTCAACATATGAACTTGAGTTGGTGGGAACACAGTTCAGTCCATAGTGATAAAACAGGTACTAATGCCGAGTCTTGCTTCAAGGCCCACAGCTTAGAGAAACAGAGCAGGACTCCACTTCCAAATTTAGCACATTTTCCACTCTTGCTCCTTTGGAGAACCTTCATCGTCTGGGCTTGGATTCTCTTGGCCAGCCATGGTTGTGCTTGGTTTATCGAAAATAGAGAAGACAGTTTCTTTGAAGCATGTTATTTAATTTTTGAACATTCTTTGGGAAAAAAAACCAATAAAGTTCTGAAATCCATATGCATTACAAGGAGACAAATTTCCCTGAATTTGTTATTTCTCATCTTTCATTTTCTTCTGTTGCATCACTACTTTCTGGCCATCACTGGTTTGGGTTATCTGCTAAGGCAAATGAGTTGTGAGGGGGAAAACAGTTGGAGAGTGTAAGAAATACAGCTCAAAGCAGACAAGATGGCCCTTTACTGTGTGTGGCCACATGAGCCAACTTTTTGAGGCCAAGCTTCCCAGGCCGAGCCAATGCTAGTCTAAGCCAATACCCAAAATTCTCCCTTGTGGTGCCCCTTGTTATTTGTGGGGGAGGATACTGGTGTTTTCTAAGTATCTCAATACGATCTGACTAAAATCTCCACATCACAAAGAGAAGTCTTTGAAGGCCAGAATTTGGGATTTGCCAATAATGTAGGGATTGTGGTGCATTTCTGTGTCTGCAGATCCAGGTCATGTGGTTTTGTACCCTCTGTACCACACGGAAGAATCATATTCCCCTGCCTTACTGAGGGAGAACATCTTTTGCCAGCATTTAAAAAGCAGAGTAAGTGCCAGTTTGTTCAGATAAGTCCATACCAGCATTCAATTGGCCAGCAACCCAAGAACTTCTATAGAGCTTGGAGAATTTATTACTACAAAATACTTTCCAAACAGATTATTCAATTCTTCTTTTAAAGGTCAGACTTTGTTAGATTGTGATTAAAGTTTCCATTTTTATAAACTGCCTTTTTCTCCAAAACGGGCTCCTGTCAGAGGACCTGGAAACTTTTCTCTTTCTCCTTTGCTCTGAAAAATTAATGAGCTTTGCAATTCCTTTCAGTGTAATAACTTTGGAAGTGCTAAAGTTGTTCTGCTTGGTTCTTAGGCAAATTTAAGTGAGACCTGAGTATGTCTACTCTCTATTGGTGGCTGTTTTAGGGAAGTATTTAAGGATATGGAATCTGAAGTAATATGTCTTTTTTAGGCTTAGAATATACTAGAAAGAGAACTCAGGAAAATACTTCTGCAGGATCTTCTTGGGTATGTTCCTAGAGAGGCAGTTAGGAGCAAGATGGTGAAGAATAGATTATTTTGCTGATTCTCAACACAGTGGTCTAGCTGGGACATGGGACTTAACTATGGACAGTGGCTGGGCCAAATGTCAAAGAAAGAAAAGAGTTTTGATGGGACCAAAATAATAAGAGCTAATCTTTTTAAGCATATAGTAAGTACTTGACACCTTAAATTAATCCAGACAGGATCCTATGTAGTAGGATGTTCTTCACTTTTTATGAAAAGTTGATGCTAAAAAGCTTAAGGAAGTTGGCTGAAACCCACAATGACGAGGAACTAGAGCTAGGACAAAGCTCAGGGCACTCTGATTCTAGTCTGAGTTTTATCTATGTGCTTCATGCAGACTCTAGAATTAATTTCACACTATAACCATCGTTCCCTAAGTCCTCTCTGGTCCCTACAGTGGGTGTCAAACTTTTCCAACAGATTGGATACAGCTCAGGCCACAGGACATAATGGCCTCTATCTCGCCTGTCTGGTAACTATTGCTAGGCTAGTCATTAGCACCTACTTACAACCTTACCCCAACGCTTGTGCTGTGGTAGCCCAGAGTGTCTCATTTCCATTAGAGCTCCTTCTTGGGATGTCTAATGCATAACTTCCTCTATACCATTTCCCTGGCATTAATCAGAAAATAAAGGCTGGCCATGGTGGCTCACACCTATAATCCCAGCCAGTTGGGAGTTGGATATCAGAAGGATCATAGTTCAAGATGAAACAGGGCAAAAGTTGGGAAGATCCCACCTCAACCAATAAGCTGGGGATGGGAGCACATGCCTGTCATTCCAGCTATGCTAGAGGCATACATAGGAGGATCTTAATCCAAGGATGACCCCAGGCAAAAACGCCAAACCCTATCTGAAAAATAACTAAAGCATAAAAGGGTTGGGGCAGTGGCTCAAGTTGTAGAGCTCCTACCAGCAACCATGAGGCCCTGAGCTCAAACCCCAGTACTACAAAAGAAAGAAAGTACAATTAAGTCCTTCTCATCTCTGTGTACATTAGGAATCTGAATGTTAAGTTAGAATGATGTTAATATTTAATTGTTGTTTTCTAAATTTACAATGCACAAAAAGCATGATGTGCAGAGGAAACTATCATTATTTTTATTTTGTAGTTGATCGAAATTAAGTTTAGAAAGGCTAACCCTTTATTAAATGTGTATCCTAGAAGGAGGTCTGACCCCTGGGTCTAACATTTTATCCAGCTGCTCCAAAGCCCTTGCCAGTGCCTAACTCAGAGCACACTCAGTCCAGATAAGTCTCAAAGATGGTTCTGCACCCAGCTCATTCTAAACCACTCCTATCTGGATAGTATCTTGATCCCACTTCAAAGCTTTCATTCTTCAAAGAATGAAAAAATGTCTTGGGCATCTTTACATATTACTTATTTTAATGTTGTGCTGTGTTGTAAACATGTTTCAGATAAAAACATGAGGTCCAGAGACCGAGTTCTCCCTTTTTACACAGAGCTAGACTGAGACCATGATACTCTTTGTATAGAGGGTGCTTTCTATGGCACGGCACAAATTATCTCTACATTACTGGAAGTATGAACATCTAATGCACACTATTTCAATTTTCCTTAAAAAGTGAATTTCTCAATCAATGTGTTCAATAGTAAAAATTCAAATCCATTGGGACTGAGTATTGTACATGTAGGGAGTGTCATTACACATGGTCTAGTGCCACTGTTTAAATAATTAGAACAGACCAGACAAAAGGGGACAAAGTTCCCTTTTGAATATATCTGGATCTGAAGGATTGGCTATCTGAATGTTTCACAACCCTGTCATTATTGTAAATGTGTCATTTCATGACTGCCATCTAATCAAACATAGCATTTACTCCAAGGTGACTTGAATGGTGTGAAGCTAATTTTCATAACTTCATTCAAATGTAGGCCATTGTATCATAATTATTGTTCACTTTTTAAAACACTACAATTTTCAGGACCTACTAAAACTATCTGTCGTCACTATTTGTGGGGAATTTCATATCTCCTCCTGCTTCATGTTTTTATTTTTGCTTTCCCAACTTAAGAAAAAAATCAGATTGTTACTCAAGAGAGAAATATTACAGCTCTCACTTTGTTTTGCACCATTCTCTTCAGTTATGTCATTACATAATCTAAGGAAACAAGTGTATGAGAGGGAACAAAGAAGCAGTCCCAGTAGGTATTAACCATGCCAAGAGTGCCCTTCTCGTGTTGGCATGACTAGGGAATGAGGGTTTTTTTTTACAAAATTCTCCTCATTTGATAATGAATATGTAATTCCTTTCATATGAAATTATATGTATGGAAATTATATACAGTGTGTATGCATATATGTAAACATTTCATTTAAATGTTACTTCTGTTTTTATTTTAGTTTTATTAAAAAAAAAAACAGAAACACAATGTTAGTTTTTCTAGTGATAATTCTTCCCAGATGACAGAATATAGTGTGAGAGATTCACTAACAGCAGGTAATATGCAAAGACATTTCTACTTGAAAATATGCCATCTGGAAAAAAAACAATTTGTGGAAATACGTGTCAGCATGATTGTGTTATCCTAGGTTAATGATATAGGTAACTGCATCATCAAAGTCGTTTTCTGGTAGGAAATGGAAGAGCATTTGGAAAGAGCCATTATGGACAGCTTTTGGTTATGTTTTCTGAAAATGGATTCACACATTTTAAAGTAAAAAGGACTGGACCAAGACCATGAGCTTGTTTCTCTGTGCTGGATAAAAATGCAGGAAAAGCAATAGAGAGAGGTTTGGATCTTAAACAACTGGGAAACCTGTTTCTTAAAAGTGATCCATAAATAAAATTGGAAGAGCTTGACCCAGAGTCTATGTCTTGACCCAAAGTCCATTCCTCAGTATCCACAGCATCTTCTAGCTCCTCTTACACTAATACCAAATGCTTCTGCTCATGATGTTCCCTCTGCTGGGAGCGGTGCCAAATTCCTTGCTCCAAGTCCCCCGGTCTTAAATCCAGGTCCTATGACATAGGTAATACTTCAGCCTTCAGGGAGTGGTGCAAAGTCCCACACTCTACCCTACTATGAACATTTTCTTCCACACACTTATAGTTATTATTGAGCTTTTATTGGCATGGCCAGAAGTCATTAATTGCTTTATGAGAAATGGTTAGATTCTCAGTCCTCTCACAATACCTGGCTATTTAGAAGAGACCCAAAAGTATTTGAATGAATGAATGAATGACTTGGTTTTAGAGTAGTGATGACTATCATCTTGGACCACCATCCTAAATTCATCACTGGATTTGGCTTGACTGGTGAGTTTCATGCTTTGCTGGCTGCATTCAAGTACAGTTGATGCCTATGGAATAGAGATTTAATCTGCTTGAGGTGGTTCTGGGCTGTGTGGGGATCAAAGTCTGGGGGATTAGAGCAACTGATTCCTTAACCAACAGTCAGAGTGACTTCAGAGAGATTTCTGTTTTGGAAAGACTGGGAAAGAGCACAGGGAAAGGTCAAAGTCTGGATGTAGGAAACATTACATCTTCTGTTCTTACTTTATGAAGCTCTGTTTCTACCACATCACAAATGTTTCTAGTTTAGTTCTAGGCATGTGACCAAACAGAATGGTAATGACTAGTATTACAAAATTTAAGAACTAGAAAAGGACTTAGAAAATGGTTTAATGCTTTTAAATGGAAAAGCATCTAAGGGCAATGACTTACCCATTGTCTCTGGGCTTGGTGACAGCTCAGTCTGAAACCAAACACTTTCCATTGGAATCAATCTCTGACTCTTACTAAAACTAGTAGGGGCTATTCTGTAATATGCCCTACCACTTAGGAGCAAGAAACCTGGGCAGATCTCTTCTTAACCTTTGGGACCTTAGACTTTTCTATGTGTAAAATAACAGGGCTATGTTAGATAATGTCTAAAGTCCCTTTGAATTGCATAGTCTTTGTTATTTTCAACCAATCCTTTGCTCTTTCCAAACTGTGTGATTCCTTGGGCATTATTTCCAAACCCAAGTCTTGTATGTTCAACATTAATAGTAGGTAGTGTGCATATAGCACTTACCATATGCTAGACAGAGTTCTAAGTTATACATAGTAATTCATTTGATCCCTACAGTGACCTATGGGAAGCATTACGTACACCCGTTTCACATGCGGGAAACTGACACCCAAAAAACAATGACATATCCAAGACCTCACAGATTCTATCAGATAGGGTTAGGATTTGAACATAGGCATTCTGGCTTCAGAGTCCTTGCTAACTTGCATTAGAGACAAGACAACTTTCTGTGCAAAGTGCACTTTGTATTGGACAGTTATTTGTTTATAAATTATTCTCTTTCCAGAAAGATTTGAAATATCTTACTGATGTATATGCTATGCCACATATAAAAGATATGAGTGAATAAGGAAGAAAATTGATGGATATGGTCAATACTGAAATTCTTTTAAACACTTTACTAAGCAAGAGATTAATACTTGACTCTGGGTGTCCTATTAGTGAGTGAGACTTGTGAGCTCAGCCCTTTTATGTCCTTGCCAAGACAATCGCTTTTCTGAAGCTCTAGAGTCTCCTGTCATTTTTGGGACAAGCCTAGCATCAAGATGATGGATCTGTAAGTTTTCGATGGACCTAGGCACCCTCACAAATTCCTCCTAGGTTTGGGTATCATGTCTGATTCTTATGTCACCCCATGCCTGCCCTTCTTTGTCCCTAAGGAGAATAAACCACAAGCTCTTCTTGAACCTGCTGCCTAGTAGTCCTCATGGTCATGGTCATGATCGGGAAGCTTGTTTACAACTTTGGAGTCATCTTCTGAGAAGTCACATCACCAGCCTCTCCAATCTGTAACTACAGTGCCCTTCCTAAACTGCTGCAGCTTCCTTGTGCTCACTTATGAGCTTTGTCACTCCATTTGTTAATCAAGGATTTGGAAACTACTTTTGTCTGTGCAGTTCTGTGACAAGCACTGTCATGAATAAAGAATTACTCTCCATTTCTTCATGAGACATACTGGAGAGACAGACAGATTAATCAGATAATCTCATAAACAAGTATGCAACACTTTTTGATGAGTGCTATGACAATCTTGATAACTTGATTGGATTGAGAGATGCCCAAGAGCTTAGTAAAGCACACTTCTAGGTGTGTTTATGAGGCTCTTTTCAGAGACAGTTGGCTTGTGGGACAGTATATGGAAGAAAGAAGACCCATCCTGAACGTGGGCAGCACCATACAATAGGCTGGTGGCCAGACCAAACAAAGGTGGGAGGAGGAAATCAGCCAGTGTGTACAAACTCTGTTCTTCCTGAAGCAAGTGTGTCTATTGCTGCTGTCATCATCAGACTCCAGCTTCTTCAGCCTTCAATTTGGTTTCACACCAGCATCTCTCCAGTGAGCTTTTAGGCCCTCACACCCTCAGACTGGGGCTGCCTCATTGGTGCCCTTGTCCTAAGGCTTCCAGCTTCTTAGACTAAATGGCTACTGGGTTCTCTGGCTTTCCAGTGTGCCATTGTGGGATTATCCATTGTGTAAGTCAATCTAACAAATCCATTTAAAATATATATTATATATACATTATTCATATAATATTCTAGTTTTTCTGTTCTTCTAGAGAATTCTAATATAAGTGCTATGAAGAAAAAGATTCTAGAACCACAGTAGACTTTCCAGTCTATTTGACATCATTCCTTTTAACAATCTCTTCATCTATATCTATTGACTTCATTGATTTTCTGAATTTTCAGTCTCTTTTGAGCCCTTTCACAATGACTAGAATGCCTGCATGTATTTAAGTAAGTTGATTACTTTCCATTTCATCATCATACCCACATGATCCATCCATTGGGTATGCAAGGTCTTACCTCCAATCTAAGCATAACTCTTGTAGCCTGAGCCCAAACTAAACAGTGGTTCTCAAAGTGGTGGTCTCTGATGACTCTTTAAAGATACAAATTTACTACCCCTCATAAGAGACCTCCTAACTCAGAAACTGGGAGGAGGTCCAGCAATCTTGAGCTATCATAAGCCGTCCAGTTGATCCTCATGTGTGCTAAAGTTTGTATGCATTAGATAGGGTAGGCACTCTAGACTATGGAATATTCAACAAAGATTTTTCTTTAAAGGTATTATAACACTGATTTCAGGAGTTTAGTTCTGACAAAATTAGAACGCCAAGTGTTTTTGTCTGGCCAGGGACTACGCTCCTCCTACCTCCACCTCCTGAGTACCTGGGATTACAGACATACTCTGCTATATCTGGCCCATGAGCAGAGCTTTTAAAGGGGATGTTCAATTGACTATTTTATTCTACACAATATAATGTATAATATTAGCTTTTTTGTTAAATAGTATCATTTCTTACATCCCTATCTATTTACCCCACCTGTGTAGAATTTAGCTGATTTGGTGAGCAAACCGATGCCACATAGACTCAAGCCATTTAAATAAAAAGAAAAATTCAAAAAGAATAGGAATATATACAAGGCATGAAATTATAAACAGTAACAGCAAACAAACAACCGTTCTCTGGCTGGGTTCAGCCTCTGTGAGGCTGAGCAGATGCCCACAGGACATGAACACTTGGAAAGGAAGTGAAACCATGACCTGGAGAGATTCCTGCTCATGGGCAGAAACCAGGTCCTTAGCAATCAGGAAGTCGTCTTCTTCTGCTGGGAATTAGTCTCCACTGACATTTTCCAGGAAATGAAAATTTGCATGAGGAGAAGCAATTCTGGACTATATTAAAATCATTGAAAGCTGAGCAAATCTTTGAACCTTTTCTTGTTTGTACATTAATAAAATGACATCTTAAAATGTGAAAACATGGGTCACACACTTTCAGACAACTGAACAATTGCAAACTTTGTCTCCATAATGATGGTTTGTATGATTAGCAAGCAGGAAGAGGGTTACAGTCCTAATGATATGAGATAAGCCAGTTGCTTGAGCTAGCAGTATTTCATATTAGTTTACTTATTCATTTATTTTATTATTCAATAAGAGAACTCATTTTAATATGAAAGCACAGCGCACTGAAATACATTTATATTAATCATCTGTTTGGTCTTAGTTTTGTCATTAATTTTTATATTATTTCCTTACTTATTTTATTCACTATGAATTGGAACTACATACAAGAACTAATGAGCCTTAAGCTTCAGGGCCCCTTCTTTGCACTGGGCCTCTTCCATAACCATGGTAATGTCCTCACAGGACCATAAAATTATGAATTTTATCTTCCCTTCCTTCCTGTTTTTTTTTTGTGGTACTGGGATTTGAACTCAGGGCCTCAAGCTTTCTAGGCAAGTGCTCTACTATTTGAGCCATGCCCTAGTTCTTTTTAGTTTTTGCTGTTCAGATCCTCCCACCTCCTGCTCCCTCATAGCTGGGTTTACAGGCATGAATCACCATACTGGCCTGTTTTGTTTGTTTGTTTTAAGAACTTTTTTAATTTTGGTGATACTGGGGTTTGAACTCAGGGCCTTGTGTTTGCTAAGCAAGCGCTCTACCACTTGAGCCACTCCACCGGCCCATGGACTGTTTTTTGATAGGGTCTTGCTAACATTTTCCCTGGGTTGGCCTTGAACCATGGTGCTCCCACATCTGCCTCCTGCATGCTGGTGTGTGCCACCACACTGGGCTAATTTTCTGTATTCTTATGAATTAAAGTGAATATTCAAATTTTATAGGCTTCAGATTCACACACTCTGGCTCTCCTCTTTCTCACTTGCATGTATAAGGTATCAAACTCAGAAGGCGTATGTGAGTCAGTATGTAGAGGTCACACATTGCTTCTAATCTCTTGTTATTACTAACTGGACTGTGACAATTACACATATCATCTTAACCTTAGACTTCTCAGCTTCTAGAACTATGAGAAACAAACTCTCATTGTTTAATCCACACAGTTAATGGTACTTTTTTCTTAATGACATTTGAGCTATCTAGGACATATTTTGGTACCAGAGATGAGATTCTGCTGTAACAAATACCTGAAAATACCTAAAAATATGGAGCTGCTTTGGAATTGAGTAATGGGTACAGCCTGGGAGATTTTTGAGGTTCATGCTACAGATATGGTTATTCAAGGTACTTTGGGTGAGGGTTCTGAAATAAAAGGGGCAACGTGGAGAGAAAGCACCCATATTCTTAGAGAATTCATCAATAATTATAAACAGAGTAGTGGTAGAAATATTGGTGTCAAAGGCAAATGGAGAACATCATGTTAAGTGAAGCAAAGCTCAGAAAGACAAAGGCCATGTTTTCTCTCATATGTGGAAGATAGATCCAAAGATAAACATATATACAAAAACAAGCATGGTCATATACAAACTCAGATGTAGAACGTGTTTGTGATCGTGGAACTACTCTATGGAACTCAGGGAAAGAAGGAAAGGAAAAGAGTATGATAAAGCATCAGTAATATCATAAAACATAAGATGTAAATGTAGAGGATATAAGGATGTGTATTGAAAGCTGTTGAAAATGGGGTGTGGGAGATAAAGGGGTAAGGGAGAGTAATGGAAGGGATTGAATGGACCAAAGTAAAGCACACCCACAGTGGGCATACATCGAGACACCCCTTTGAACATCAATTTAAATATTAATAACAAAAACCAGGACTGTAAAATTGGCAGAGTGTGCAGTGTGTGGAGGGGATAGTGGTGGGAGGGGGGAAGGTGAAGGAAGGAGATCAAGGTGACGGTTTATGGCAGATGGACTTCATATTCCTATATGAAACAGAACTAGAAACCTCTTGCAATTGCTTTAAGTGGGTGGGGAGGGGGTTGAGGGGGAGTGACGATAGGGGCAATGTACACAATGTACAATATAAGTCTAATCAGAATTGACACCGTGAATCCCCCCCATATAATGAATATATCTTAATAAAATTTATTTAAAAAATCACTTCACTATTCAAGTGAAGTCTGATGGAAATGAAAAACATGTTGGACCTTGTAGAAAAGTCATTTTTTTATAAAGTGGCAAAAAACCACCTCCTGAATGGTGTTTGTGTTTTGAAGATTGGAGCTTGCAAGAAATGAGATTGAACTTTTAACTGAAGATATTTATAAGCAGAGTACTGAATTTGCAGCTTGGTTTCTCCTGATTTCTCATAGTAAAATTCAATGAGAGAGAGAGAGAGAGAGAGAGAGAGAGAGAGAGAGAGAGAGAGAAAGTGGAAGAAGGAATCATTAAGCAAAAAGGAACCCGATTTTCAAAGATTTGGAAAAGGCTTAAGATGTCAGCCAATCCATATTGCAAAATAAGAAAACTTTTTCTTAGGCGAGCACTATGGTGATAGCGTGATCAGCACGAGCATGGAGTGAACTATCTGGGAAGAAGCTAAGAAGAGAAACGGGATTTTACCAGCAGAAAGACTAAAAGTAACAGAGAAAATGGGGATGAATGAAGAAATCTCCCTTCATAGACTTCTTGGATTTGACAAGGTGGAATGGTAGAGCTATTTGGCTATGAATGCGTACTATTCTTCAAGAACAGAGAAAAATCACCCCGTGTGATTCAGAAATCAACTAGGCCACTATCCCTGGTTTCCACAGGCTAGAAAGCTTTTGCTCAAAGTCATAGGGCCAAGAAGCCTGATAGAACCTTGGAGAGAGAGGTGATTTGAGAGCATGTGTTTTGGCTACCAGGGCTGTGGAGACATGACCTTCCAGCTTGGCAGAGCCTTGGCAATGGAGCTTCCACCCCAGCCAGTTCAGAAGGCAAGGCATCAAGCTATATAGGATTATGCTCAAGCTTTAAGATCTAATGGAGCTTGCCTTAAAAAGTTTTTGACCTGACTGGGATCTATCAGCATTTTCTGCCTTCTGCTCTTTCCTTTTTGGAGTAGGAATGTCTATCTTAAGCCTGACCCCATCAACTTATTTTGGAAGCACAATTTTTCTGTACAAAGGTTCTCATCTGGAGAGAAATTTTAAGCAGGATGAATGATATCTTGAATACCATAGACTGGGTGTCTTAAGTGACAGAAATTCATTTTGTAGAGGGTCATAGCTCTGAAGGCTGGAGATATGAGACCAGAGTGGTTAGGTTCTAGTGAGGGCTGTCTTCTTGGCTTACGGATGACTGTCTTCTCATAGAGAGAGTGAGATAGATAGATGGCGAGCGAGAGAGAAAGAGAGAAAAGGGGAGAGAGAAAGAGAGCTTTCAATTGTTTCTCCTTCTAAGGAAAATAATTCCATCATGAGGTCACCTCCTCAGAATCTCATCTAAATGTATCTCTTTCCCAAAGGTCATATCCAAATTCCATCACATCGAGTTAGGGCTTTGACATATGAATTTGGAGGATACAAAAACAGTCAATCCATAAAACTTAATTTCTTTGTAATATCTTTGTATATGAACTGAAATGTATTCATTTTTAACATTATAGAGAATATTTTGTGTGTTGGTATTTTTCAAGGCATAATTTGCAGAATCCTGGTAGTTCTTGGGAACATTTTAGGGAGTCTGCAAGTTGAAAACTATTCGATAATATTGCTAAAACATTTGCCTTTCACTGTTTGAGAATTGAACTGGATATGAAAAAGTAATGGTGAGTAAAACTGTTGGTGCCTTTGCATAAATTAAGGCAATGACTCCAAAATGTATGGACATAAGCTCACAATTAAAGATTTCTCAGTTTTAAGGGCCAGTCACTAGGGTGGCTCACAGCTCTAATCCCAGCTACGTGGGAGGTGGAAATGGGGAGGATCATGTTTTGAGGCCAGCATGGACAAAATGATATCAAGACCCCATCTCAACTAATAACTGAATTTGGTGGCACCTGCCTATCACCCCAGCTACGTGGGAGGTGCTAAGTAGGAGAATTGAGGTCCAGGCCACTCTAGGCAAAAACACAACACCCTTTTACAAAAATAACTAAAGCTAAAAGGGCTGGGATGTGCTAAAATGGTAGAGTGCCTGCAAGCGTGAGGCCCTGAGTTCAAACACTGGTACCACTAGATCTCTCAGATTTAGTAAGAATGTTCTTAATAAAGGCAAAATGATGTATTAACTGTATTAAATTGTGTTTGTGAGCATATGTCTTTATAAGATGTTGCATAATGCAATGGAATTAAGCATGAAACACTTTTAATAAATACAAAAGCAGGACAGTTTTCCTCAAAGAAGATGAGCTTCGTATCCATACAGTATCGTCTCTACATGAAAGAATAACTGACCCAGAGCTAAGGCTATACGGGTTTGGGAATTTGTGAGATGTTTTCTCATAAACGAATCAAACAATGCTGTCATGTCAAGGAAGACAACTGACGATGTTTGTTGGCAATGATAACATTGAGATTTTCAAATCAAAATGTAATTTTGGAAAAACTTCATCCACCTCTTTGAGCATGACATCTTTCCAACGAGTGAGGTGATATGTTAACAATATAATTTTCAACATTGCACAATAAAATGTGACAACATTTGAATGCCTTCATGACTCGGTGAATCAAAGACCAAGACATGATCTACAGAATTGTAGACAGGTAACAGATTCATTCACAGTGCAAGTTAGATCAATGGGTTTCATTGTACCAGAGTAAGTACAGTCACTGATACAATGTCGTACTCCACACTATGACTAACCTTTAGGAAACCACAAGGCTTTAAATTTTGTAATATTAAAGAGAAGTATCCACAGTCCTTTTGAAAAGCTAATACAGTCCTTCTTTTTATCTGAGGAGGGAGGTTTCAGGAACGTCACAGGTACATAAACCTGTAGATGCTTCAGTTTTTTATATGAAATGACATAGTATTTCACATAACCTATATGCATACTACTGATTATATGCATAATCACCTCTAGATTATACATAATATCTTATACAACACAAATGCTATGGAGCTATTATACACTATATTGTCTAGGGAGAAATAACAAGGAAAATCTGCATACATCAATATACAAAAAATTATTTTCCTCCCCAAATTTCTATCCATGGCTGGCTGAATCCATGCATTGGTTCCACAATGCATGGATTGACATATACTATTTATGGTTTCTTTTCCAACTACATATGTTTGGAGCCAAATTTTCTTCACATATTTTTAAGTAAGACAGCATATCTCAACTGATTAAATGTAGAAAGAGATATTAGAGCTGAACATTTTTCTCTCAAGCCAACATTAAAAGATTTAGAGGTGTGAAACAGTGCCTTTCTTCTAAATATTATTTCTTGGATTTTGAAAATATAGTATATTGGACTCAACTTTTCATACTTATGTTAACATTTAATAACTTTATTATTTTTAATTTAAATTACATTAATAAATAGCTTTTCAATCCTTTGCTTTTGATTTCCAACATGATAATTATCAGTACATACATCTTAAAGAAATAAAAGTCCTGTGTAAAGTGTGAATGGGTACTGAGACCAAAAAGTTTGACATCTGTTGGTATAATGGTTACGGATGTGGACTCAGGCTAGGATGTAGCTCCATGGTAGAGAACTTGCCTAGTAGGTGTGAGGTCCTGGGTTCTATCCTTAGTACTAAAAAATAAAATATTTTTGTAAAGAATGTGGACCCTGGGACCAGATGGCCCATGTCTGAGTTCCGTCTACCTCCTGGTTACATGAGCTTGGGTAATTTACCAAACCCTTCTTGGTTGTTTAGCCTCTCTGTGTTTCAGTTTCCTCATCTTCCAAGTGAAGATAACAGGGCTGCTGTGAGGGTTAAATACAAGACATGTCATATGCCTAGCATGTTTTGCCGGTACTCAGTATGAGCTGTACATGTTATAATATCCACGGTGCTAATAACCTTACCATCCGTACTCAGATTTGGTTGACACTATTTATTCTTGACAGCATGAAAGTTATTTCAGGAAAGAACAAAAACCATGCCATTGCTGGTGGAATTCTCCTCATAGTTCAAGGTTATGTATGCTAGTGTCTTTACCCTTGTGCCTTTCCAGTTGAGATGAGCTCCTACAGAGTCCTCATCATTCCGTATGTCTTTCTCACCTGGTTTCCTTGGCTATTAGCTTAGGGATGATTTAATTTACTGGGTGATTCTTCATTCACAAATACTTTCCTTGCTTTTCAAAACTTTATACTACTGCCAGCCCGTGTGTCCATCCCTCTGCATACAAGAAAACAGTTTGGGATTTGCCATCTGCTTTTTGTGACCTCCTGGCTTTTCTGTCTTGAGGCCCCTTGTCAGTCAGACCTCTCACCCATGCGATTGGCCTTGAGTCTGGCAGCCATAGTCCTGGTAAGTGTTTCAAAGTGACCAATATTTTCTCATTTCATTGATAATAGATTTTGAATTTTGCCTTAATGCTTATTCTCGTATTTTTCCTGTGACTTTTGAGGCATTTTCAAAAAGAAAGTTTAATTTAAGCCACACCTGAGTCTTGGCATCTGTTTTAATATTGAAACATTCTAGGTTAATGCAGCTTATAACATTCATCATTTTTATGTTTTAAATATGTGTTTTGAGCTGGCGAGGAAAAAAGTCTAAGAGAAGAGTGATGGAAGGATATTTTTCTTATTACATGATGCCTTGTACTATGTGGCTTAGCACTATGCACTTTGTGGACTGAGGGTAACAATGACCTCAGTTGGTTTCTGCTTTTATCATGGTGCCCTCTTGCAGCCACATGTATTCTATGGAAACAGAAAAGCAGAGCAAACTTTTCCTCCAGAGTTTGCATTTAAGAATTTCTCCTGGTCTTCAATCCAAGGTTACAAGTGTGAATTACACGCTAGATTTCACCTTTTCTTTCCCAGAAATCAGATCTCTCCTCTGACCTAAGCTATGTCTCTCTCCACAAGATACATATGAAGGATGGAAAAGAAATGACCTGGAAACATAAAAGGAAAAAAGAAATATTGGAAGGTTATTTAGTCAGAATAGCCTCACTTGACTATACACCTTTGCTTTTCTCTGGTGTTTCAGCCTTAGCAAACATGGCTTCAATTTTGAATACTATCTGTTAAATTAGTTTCCACCAAACTAAAAAATATGTAATGAATTCCAGACTCAGTACAACTTCAAGAAACATGAGATATTTCAGAGCCCTGGAGGATGATGAAATGCTAGGAATACTTCAAAGCAAACCCCCCAAAAGAAATACTCAGTTTCACATCTTGAGCTGTCTTGGCTATTTTTCTAACCATGAGAGAGGTCAGCCTTACTTAACCATAGAAACAGGTGAATAACGGACAGCTCACATGGCAGAACACTTTCCACTGCTGTACTTAGGGTTATTTTTCTCTCCCCTCCAACAAATCTTAAGGCAGACCTGATTAATTTCAGTTCTTCTGCATTGAATGCCAAGCTGTACTTCAATCTTGTTGTTTAATTACTGCTTTTGTTTTTTTGGCAGTGACACATTCCACATGGCTTCAGGTGGAAGGGACACTGGGCAGGTAAGGCTTGTGGGCTTCTGTGAGCAGCCTCATTCAGGTTCTTAACCAGAATGGTTGGTGGAAACAGATGACAAGCTGGCAAAAAGGCAATCCTGGATTTTATTATTTTTTTAAAAATGTGAACAAATGTCAAATAGTCACAACTGTAAGGCTGATGATCAACTCTATTTCTGGAAGTGATAAAATAACAATAGTGTCAACAGTTAGCATTGAGGGAAAAGGAGAATTTCCTACCAGAGAAAACCAGTTTGGATGTTGGGAAGAAATTTGTTGGATCATTTCTCTGTAATTTGCTAACAGCTAGAATGTTCACTTTCTTGCTTCAAAAGTGATCTGCTATATTCCTTCTCTCTGAAGGGGTGTTGGAAAACTAAATTTTTAAGACTTATTTTTTTCAGATTATGTCACCTAGGCTGACTGATTCTATTGCCTGAGCCTGATGAGTAGCTGGGATTATAGGCATTCACTATCTCATCCAGCTAGAACCTTTGATTTTTAAATAGTAAGGTGAGGAAACTGAACTCCCTCCTTTATTTTTATTATTAATTAATTAATTAATTAATTTTGCAGTGCTAAGGATTGAACCTAGGGTTAGGTTAACAGTATAACACTGAGCTACACTCCCAGCCCAACTCCTACTGTTAAATATTAATTTCATTTTTAGAGACCTGGCCACCACATACATCGCACTCTTGCAGAGCCATGAAGGTGGTTATGGGAAGTCTGGGGAGAGCAAAACTTCCAAAGGGAGGAGTGGGAGAAAGGGGAGGGATAAGAGATAATATTAATAATATCAGATGGAGAGAGAAGATGAGTTATGGGACCCTCGATGGGAACTCAGTGGCCCACAACATATCCTCCCAATGCCCCTGCCCAGGACAAAAAGTGATGGTTCCATCAACGTTTTTGACTATGAGCCTTGGGACCTCAGGAGCTTGCGTTCAAATCTCAACTCTGTCAGTAATTACTCAGTTGTACCATCTTTGTGTTAACTCTTTGTACCATCTGCACAACTTTTTCTGAAAATACAAGATTATCTTAAAATAAAACTTTATCTTAAAAATTCCATTTTCCTTGCTTAAAAAGCAAAGAGGAAAGTATTTTGCACTGCTGTTTACAGTCTGTCTCTTGACCAGTCAATTTCATTGGTTACATAAGAACTCTATTTTCTTGCACATGGTATAGTTATGAGGCATCATGGGCTCACTCCTTTCAGTCATCTGAGCGGTGACTCAGTGTCTTCCCATGCCCAGCTCAGCCTCTTCTGAATCATGGATGTGCTGTGGCAGCAGTCTTGGTGCAAGCTTGCTTGGGAGAGTTGACGGTGAGAACCTGTTCCAGAGAGGCTTCAAGGTTATCAGGTGGTGGGAGATGAACCAAGCAAGAACTGCCTCTCTGGGCACTTGGGGAATATTCTGTTCTCTGTTCAACTTGCAAAATTCAAATTCAAAGAGAAGACTTTTAGGTGGTGACTGTAGAGCATTAACTTCAAGCACAAAATCTAATTTCTCCCTTTTGAGTATGGGATCCTGTACAACTGCAGTTTACTGCTCCAGAGGCATTCTTTTTTTTTATTGTTTTATTATTCATATGTGCATACAAGGCTTGGGTCATTTCTCCCCCCTGCCCCCACCCCCTCCCTTACCACCCACTCCGCCCCCTCCCTCTCCCCCCCCTCAATACCCAGCAGAAACTATTTTGCCCTTATCTCTAATTTTGTTGAAGAGAGAGTATAAGCAATAATAGGAAGGAACAAGGGTTTTTGCTGGTTGAGATAAGGATAGCTATACAGGGAGTTGACTCACATTAATTTCCTGTGCTTGTGTGTTACCTTCTAGGTTAATTCTTTTTGATCTAACTTTTTCTCTAGTTCCTGGTCCCCTTCTCCTATTGGCCTCAGTTGCTTATCTGTTTTAGTTTCTCTGCGTTAAGGGCAACAAATGCTAGCTAATTTTTTAGGTGTCTTACCTATCTTGACCTCATTCATCCTTCCACCATCTCCTCAAGTAAAAGTGTAGGTATGCTGTCTGTGGTTCAGGAGTTCTTTTTTTTTTTTTTTTCTTGGCAGTACTGGAGTTTGAACACAGGGTCTCGTGCTTTTTAGACAGGTGCTCTACCACTTGAGAATAGGCCCTGTTCTTTTTTGCCTTATTTTTATCTTTCTTTTCCTTTTTTTGTGTCAGATATGGTCTCACATTTTTACCTAAGGCCAGCTTTATACTAAGATCCTCCTATCTATGCCTCCAAGTTGCTGGAATTACAGGCATTAGTCAACCGCACCTGTCCTATTTCAGGTATCCTGAAATGTTTTTTAAACGTGGACTCCTTTGTCAGTCTCATGAGTTCTGTTGACCTCTTTTCAGATTAATTTTTAGTGCATTTAGTATATTTCTTGCAGCATATTTAAAATATGCCCTTTCCCATGATCACAGTAGAGAATCTTGTACATCATACCTGTCTAATGGTCAGGTGATTCTGCACCTAATAGAGTCTTTCTCACTGAACAATTCAGACACATGTTACCATATTGGTGACTCAAACACTTTCAGTGCACTCCATCTGTTCTATTTATAATGTTCTGTTGATCAATTCTTGGAGATGGTTCAGTAAAAGATCATTCTACAGCATTATGCTTTTTAAAGCTGAGCCACAAGAGCTATTACACTGAAAGTCTGTTAAAATGAGCATGACTGTGAGGCTTTGGAATTTCGATTGTCTTGGAGAATAAGAAAGAGAACTTAGTTCATAACTGGCTGAAGTGATGTGATTAAAAAAACCAAAGGACAAATTATAAAAGGAAATGAAGTAAAAGGGAAAGAGTCAATACCTCATTTTCTGAAATTCCTGTAATAATATTTTTGAGATGAAATTAAATTGAATACTTTGATAGATTTCACATAAAAGTTAGCAAAGAAATAAAATGACCATTTTTTCATTCAAATTAATGAAATTATATCCATGGATAACCGTGGGCTGAGAATTTTCCTGTAGCAAGTGTGCAAGAATTGGTCCCATAATAGGCAGGTGTGGTGGGTCCCACTCTGCTTTCCCTTGCTCCATGTGCAATTCGCATTTGACTGATGTTTCTGGTCATTGTAGAGCAGACTGTTTGGTAACTGACAGCCGGAGCTGCAATTACAGCTGTGGTTGAAGTTCTTAAAATGCCCTCCAGGAAGGTGGAGCTGAAGGACTGGGAATAAAATGCACTGAATGCAATAAACATACAGAACACTTCAACATATCTGGTAAACGGTGGTTATGTGACTGAATGCAGACCCAAAATCCCACGTCATTCATGTGTAGGCTTTTCTATTGAGCACTGAGCCTATTTTGCTGGCCTTCAATGAGGACCAGAAAATGCACCTAGGAAAGAAAATAATAACTTGCTGCCAAATTTTTTCTTTTGCCATCTTTTGGAGGAACACCACCGTGTCTAATGTATTCAATTCTTTTATCTGAGGATCATGAAGTGTGACCTCAAACATTTTCCAGATGCCTAAGAGAATGTGTGCTGGCAGAAAATAACTTTATTTTTTGGGTACTCATATTTAGCTCTGTTATTTATATCGCAAAAGAAAACAAACAAATGAGGCCTGAGAGCATCTTTCCTACTGCACATCATTTTAAATTTTAAAAAGTAGAAAATGCATGGTAATATATAGTCAAAAGGAAAATGATATTCAAGAAAATATTTCATTTATTTACAATTCTCATTGATTGTTTTGGGTTCTAAGCATGAATCATCTAGTCTGTTTTTGAAGTCTCTCAACTCATTATCTTATTTCTCATTCAATAGTAAAAGTTCTTTTTTTTTGTCTCTTGGCAACTGTACTCAGGTACTTCCATATTACTTATTTACTTTTTGCTTAGCCATGGCACCTAATTCAGTTTGTTCCTGATGGTATTAAAATTCATATTCTATGCACTTCTAAAAGGACTCAAGGCAGTGGGTAACCTTTCTGAGTGTAACAAGGCCATGATTATTTTTCTTCCTGTCTAGGACATGTAATCCTGTCTGTCTCCATGAATACAAATGCTCTTACTTCCTGCTTGTGCGGCTGATAAGGGGTCATGAAATTCAAAGGAAAATCAGTCCCCATTTCTTCACACTGACATTACTAATTCCCTGTCTCATAGAATTGGCAATCAAGTAAAAGTAATACCTGAAAGAGGACAAATCCCAAACTTCCATGAACTTAACTTTTTATACTGCCATGATACGATATGACAAGATGTTCTCCACCTTTGAAACTCTTTGATTCAGCTGGCTCCTTATTTACTCAGTATTCCCATCATTTAATACGATGGGTGGTCTGAAAGATCATTTATAGAGTTGCTGAGAGTACGTTGATTTCAAACTCTGAAGACCCCATATGTTTTAGGCTATTGGTGCTGAAAAAAATGAGAATAATATTTATGAAAAATGGCTCCAGCTAAGATGGGTACATGGTTCATCACTTAGTTCCCTCCAAAAATTCTAGCCCAAGAATAGTGAACTAATTTCCAACTTCTCTGGGTCATACCCCCTGGTGATATGACAAAGAATCCTCAACATGGAGCTCTCATTATAGGGGAAAGAATGCTAAGAAGCAGAATACAAAAAGCATGATAAAAATGCTTCAATTCTGCAGGTGACTTTTGGTAAATTCCAGGTAGGTCCTTAGTGGTCGAAGGCAACTCAGTTATTTGATGGCAACCCAGGAACTACACATGCACAGCTTATACCATGTTCACATTAATGTATAACTCTTAAAGTAAACTACTTGAGAAGTAGTTTCATTTTTACTTTTATTTTATTACTATAATCTTAATATTATTATTTTTGTTATTAATAGTAGTAGTATTACTGGTTGTCCAGGAAAAAAAATCCTGTGACGTTGACTTCAGTGAGTAGAAAATCCATAGCTATTTTCCCACATAGTCAAAGGGAAAATGAAACTCAAGAAAAAATTTCCTTTATTTGCAATTCTCTTTGGTTGTTTTGGGTTCTAAGCTTGAATCATCTAGACTGTTTTTCACTATGACTGAAATAACAATAACAGCAATATTGATTGCTGATTGTGTTGAGTGCCTACTTGGTGTTAGGCTCTGAGCTGAATGCAACATTCTTTTTAAAATCCTATTATGAAAACACTGGAATAAACGTTCAGATAACCTGAGTGCATTGCCAATGCCACACAGTCAGTCAGTGACTAAACGAGGATTTTAACCCTGTGATTCTTGTCCACTAGGCTGCTTTCTTCACTCTACTAGAAACAGAATAAAGGGGAAAAGTAACACACTCCATTAAAAGAGAAAAATTTTGAGAATCTGATTGAAAGAAACAGAAAAAGAAATTAATAATAGATTTTCAGAAACATGGGGAAGACCAGTTACCTCTTATATCCTCTGTTAGCAGAAAAAGGTGAGTCTAGCTTAAAATACAGCATGAAGGTAGTTAAAAAATATCTGTGGAATTAAGACCCAGGCTAGACTAGTGATGACGTGTGGAGTCATCATCTCTCTTTGTCTGAACAAAAGGGGATCATTGTTTCCTGGAGATGGTTATTTAGTGCTTGAGAAATAGTGAGTTACAGTGGTTAAGAGTCAGGGCTCTGTAATCTCCCTGGTCTCTGATTTGTCACCTGGCTTTGCCATATTTATGAGTTCCATGGGCAAATTACTTAACCTTCTCAAACCACATTTTTATCATTTATATACAAGGGATATAGTATCCAGAATAAAAGTGTTTATCATGCTCTTAATACAGTGTTTGGCACATAGTTAATACAGGCTAGCTCTTTCTGCTGCCATTGTATTGTTCAGCTGTGGTTTGGCTTGACAGTACAGCTGTGGTTTTCATTGCATCTTCAAGAAAAAACACATGTAACAGACATTTGTTATTTTTATGGCTACCCAGAATTTAAATACCTTTTTTCTTTGACAGGAATCACAAGATTATAAAAACCACAGGAAAGCCGATATTCCTTCTTCCAACATTTTGGTAGTTAGAATGGAGACATGTGACCTTGGATGACTGATTAAATGGGTTTTGGTGATGGACTAGTGGTGAATGAGAGAAGTGGCTCCAGAGATTGTTTCTTGGGGCTGTCACTAGACTAAAGGTGTGTAGACTCTGTGTACCTGGGTGTTGTGAGACAGTGGTCAGTTTCTGGTAGTAATGGTGCCTATAATTGCGTCTTAAGAAGAACATTTCTGGGGTGGATTCTTGCCCATTTTTAGTTGACTTTGGCTTTTGTCTATATTCATGATCCTGCTACTCTAAACATTGTAATGATTCTATGATGTATCCATTAGTCTTCTTCGTGAAAATTCTGCAGGGAAATCCCTCCACCCAGAAACAAAGCTCAGTGGTAGTTATCATAATCATTTCTTTCAAATTCCTATGAATGCAGGTTGATGGGATATGAGTCCTTCTAGACTGAACTTGACAAGGCGTGGCTTCAAACTGTGCTTAAGTCCAAGTCTGCTCTTCATCTCCCTTACCTTCCTTTGACAGCTGTTAGACTCATGTCCTTCTGATGCTGAAGATAAGAATGCACAAAAACCGATCAAACTAAACAAGGCCATCTGAAGTCTCCTGTTCATATCACACCTTCTAACATCCGAATGACTAATGCAAATCACATGTTTAAGTCCAATGCCAATAGAGTGAGGTAAGATAAGCTGCCTTCAGGGGAAAGGACTGCAAAGTCACAGAGAGTGGGTACTGCATAGGCTAAGGTTGTGAATATAAGGAAAGGAGAAAAGATGGGAGCAATAATGCAACTGACCCCATGAGTTTCTCAATGTCCTTCCCACAAAAAAGTCTTGCCTGTTTAAATCAGCATTTGTTTCTATTTGTTCTATAAAAGAACCATCATATATAGTACAGAGATTTTTAAGGGCGTGAACTGTGTTTTCTTTTGGATTTTGGGGGAATCTCAGATTGTTATCTGAGTTGGATAGAAATAAAGGTAATAAAAATCTAGTATCTTCTACTTTATTAAAGAATGGTAATACAGCCACCTATGATATATAGTTGGGACATGATTTGTTAAATTATTGCCTGTTGGGACCTGAAGTGTCCATTGAATTTCCACTAAATGACTACTGCTATAGAATAGTTTAAGAGAGTACATTCAAAAACGTACAGGATGGATTGATTACATCTAACAACACTGGATAGCTTAAAAAGGAATAATAAGCTCAAATCATCATTTTCTTGTCTCAAAGCACAAACCAAAAACCAAGAACCTTCTATGACTACTAAAATAGTCTCTTTATTCATTTTATACCTATAGTGCTGAGGTCATGAGCTGAAAATCAAATGAGGAGAGGATTCTTTGTCAAATTATAATCTTGACTAAACATGCACTGCTTCCAAATCTCTTAGGGCATTCATTGGGACAGGGTGGGATTCTGAGAATTAGAAGGGTCACCTGCATGGTAGCATTTGGAATTGGAGTTCCTCAAGCTTCCCATGCTGCTGAGACTATATTGTCACCTGAAGACAGCTCATTTTCTTTATGCAAAATGGTTCCAGCTTGGCTTAAAGACACCACATCTTCCTTACCAATTTTATAGAAAGAACTCACCTTTTCCCATCTGCCTTCCCTCCCTCCTGTGCTTTGACCTACAGGTAGTGTCAGATGACAGAATGTAAAAGGGGTCTGAAGTAGTCTCACACATAAGGAGCATGGCAGTTCTTGGTTCATTTGTATTAGCAACAACAGCAACAAAATGTGGGCAGTCTGTGTGGGAATGGATTCCAAGGATGCTAGAACAAATAAAGAAGGATATAAATATAGATTAAACTAATTTATTTTAAAATCTGGAAGGCATGAGAGATTCTGGATTCAATATGCTAGCTTGGAACAGCAGGAGTGGTTTTAAGTGTTTGTTTGGTTTGCTTGAGTAGCCCATTCTAAGTGAAGTTTTTAGATGCTGTAAATTCTTTTATATAACAAATAGAAATGATGGGGTGGGTTTATTGTGTGTAATTTGTTCATCATTCACCTATAGTTTATAGGAAGGCACAAAAGACATATCCTTTCTAAGACCTTAAAAAGTCATTTGTGGAGGAATACTAGAATTTCTAAACATTTCTATTATTCCCTATAGCTGGTGATGCCAGTAGAAGACAATGCAGTTTTAGTGACTTTCTGACTTCAATGTTATTAAAGTAGGCAAAGTATCAGACATCAATAAATAGCATGTGATCACTAGAAGTATGTAGGCAAAGATTCTCAAACATTAGGATGAAAGTGTCAATCTAAATGTTCTGATTCAGTGTTAAGTCTTATTATGATCTTCTGGTCATGGGATACAAGGAACTAAAATAATAGCTTTCTTAGCAGCTATTTGACGTGTATGGTTTAAAACAAAACACAAATGATGACAAAGTTTGAGGTCCCTTTGACAGTCACAGCTCTTTAGCAAGTTCCCAAATGCTAGTCTGTTCACACTCCCAAAGTTTTGCAAAGTAGATGCCAAGGGGATGATAAGGAAGTGTCTCAAAAGCATCACACACATGCAATAAGAGCTTTCATTCAGTCTTCCTCAGATGGACTGGAAGCTTGTTACTAGGATCATCCTCAGGATTTTGGGGGTCACTGAACAGTTTTAGAGAGACCCGATAGAAACTTCTGCATGATTTTTATCTCAAAGAGACAAGTGACAAATGAAACTTTGACATGAGTCTGCCTCACAGATCCACGCCTGAACTCATCCTCCAGTTTTTCCCTATTTACTATATATGGTTATACAAATCTCTAACAACACATGAGAATTCAAAAATTCACTTGCTGATCCACACAATAAGTATTATATTTTAGGACTATAACTAAAGCTTTCATTCTTTGCCAACATGGTAAATAAAAAATTCTGGGTAGTGGAATCAATGCATGACACATAAATCCACCATTCAACTTTTCAAGCAAACCAGTGAACAATAAACTAAATAAACTCATACTTAAAGCATGAGTATAAAATAAAAAACACGCAAACTAAGTAGAAAAATAAACACCACTTTCTAGCAAGAATAATGATTTTCTTAACATCTAAAAAATTATTAGTATATATTAATAGTACAAAGCAGTGAGTTTCTTTATTACACTTTCTATACATGTAAATAATATAGTTACCACCACTCTTGTTCTTCTTGTCAGTATTAGGCATTAAATTCAGGTATTCACCCTTGCTCTACCACTTGAATCACACACCCAGTCCTTTCGCTTTTCATTTTTTTGTTGTTGTTGTTGTTTGTTTGTTTGTTTTCAGAGATGGTCTCATGCTTTTGCCTGGACTGACCTTGAACCATGATCTACCTCTACTTCCCAAGTAATTGAGGTGACAGTCATGCAGCATTGTGGCTGGTCCTGAAAGTTCCATCATTTTTGATACAAGATTTGGGTTAATACAAGGAGAGTTCTGGAAAAAAGAACTGTATGGAAGAAAGTATTCAAGGTTTGTGGCAAGCCTAAAATTGATTTAAGAAAAACCAATATTAAAAGATGAAGTCTACACAGATACAAAAATATTGAGACATGATACTGTTTTAGAACATAGTCTATAGGGAAAATATTTTAAAAATTCATTCAGGACCTAAAAGCCAGTCTTAGGAAGATGATGTTTCAAGGGAAAATGACTCAGAAGGAATTGAATGCTGCCTTTTGCAAAGTGAATAGAATAGGGAAAAATAAAGAAGAAATTTACATATTCTACAAGACTAAAAGTAAAACCAAAGAGGGATGTAATACTTCTTTCCATTTCTTCCCTTTCATCTTCTATCTCTTACCCCTCAATCAGTTAAGAAACCATTCTTTGCTCCACTGACTGAAGATATGATTTTGAACTTGTCATCTCATAACCAGCCCCAAAATACCAGCCCTTTTCATGGCAAAACAGTCTCTATTTCTACCTATTTACTTAACTGTAAGTACCTTTAAAAGTCCCTACAGAATTAAAACCCACTCAATTCAACCAAGGAAAATTTTCCATTAAAACAAGAATTGATTGCATATGGACAAGAGATTTAAGAAGACAAAATAGTGTTATAAAGACTACACTACAAAATAATGTTAGAAATAAAGATCAAATTGCAAATTACCTAAGGAAATATAAATGCCTTTGAAAAATGCACAAAGCATTTTAGAAAAGCAAGAAAAATTTAGAAGATAATGAAAATTGTACAAAGCAAAAAGGGTCAGAAGGAAAGTGGTTGCAGTGAAAGACAAGCAAGGAGAAAAACAGCATATGTATAATTGGATTCTCCATGCATATTGATAAAAAACAATGGAAAAATATTTAAAAGCACAATTTGTTATTTCTACCTCCAGGAAATTAATGGAGATAAAACAGAAGCAGGCAGATTTTGGTGGAGTCTATGTTTGAAAGTGGGAATGGTATAGTGTGAATTGCTTATTTTTGTTATTTTAGCCTGAATAGGTGCAGTTGTCAGGAACATTGGTGGAGAAATTGTGTTTTGGGTTAGAATAGCTAGAATTTACTTTGGGAGTACCATATTTACTGGGGAGGAGGTAAGAAAAATCTAGAGACAGACTATTTGATTTATGTCTGCTCACATTCCTGAATGACTTATTAACCATGCATGATTGGAGCCTTATCAGTACTCCTGAGCTAAGAAAGCCGAATTCTTATTTGAAATTTAAGCTAAGTTCTAGGAAAACATTTGAAGTTCGAGTTCAACCCAGATAAATGCCTGATAAAAACACCAAGCGACACTGTACTCATTGCAAATAACTGACAGAAATTCAAAGCTAAAATAACAAATTTCCCGGATGACAAAATGAAGACAGAGGAGAGACAGTGAACTTTAAGACAAATCAACAGAAATTATCCAACTTGAACACAACAGAAAACAATGCTGCAAAAAAAGTAAACAAACCATTATGGACTTGTTAGGCAACATCCAAAGATGAAACACACATGTAATTAAAGTGACTTGATATAAGAAGGAAGTATGGGTCAGAAAAATGAATTAGAAAACAATAGTGGCTGAGGTTTTCTGAAATAGGATGAAGATACTTATTTACAGATTTGAGAGACTTGCCAAACCCCAAGCAGGCCAAGGTCAAGAAGAAATCTTGGAAGCAGCAAGAAAAGGTGGTAAGTGACATCAAGTTGACTGATAGTTTGAATAAGAGGTGACTTCTCATCAAAAATTATGGAAGATGAAAGAAAGTAAGATAGCTTCTGTGCTAAAGGAAAACTGTTATTTAGTAATACTTTCTATAAATAGAAGACATGAATATACATTTCAAAGGGGCTTACTCATTACCAAGAAAATTGAACAAAATGATCGATACTTAACCATAACTCAGAGGAGTGATTAAAGCTGAAAGATAAAGAAAATGCTTCCAGGCCTCTAGGGGAAATACAAAAATAACGTGTAAAGGGAAAATAGATTATCAGAAGTCTCAAAACAACACTCAAAGCAAGGCAATAATGGAGGAGTAGTTTCAAAAGCCTCAAGGGCTGAAAAAAAATAAACTTAGAATCGAATGCTTTAGAAAAATAGTTTCTAAGCATTCAAGAGATCAAGGAATTTAATTCTGATGATGCCATCTTTAAGACTCTAAATGATGAACCACAACTAAATAAGAGATGGTACTGAAAACTTCAGCAAACTGAGAGACCATAAGTAAGAACTCTTAAAATAAGACAAAGACAAAGGTGGGAGCAAGGCGTGGATGCTAGAAGGTTACATGATATATGTTGTATGTTCCTTGTGTATTTTGACAACATTGAATTAGGGCAATTAAAAACTGGGAGGAAAAGGCTAAGGGAAAAACGAAACTTGAATAGTGCTATCAATTGTTTTATTAACAATAAATTATGGATACCATTAAAATCTTACCAAGAAGATAATAAAGGTTTATAAAAGAATCAGAATAAGGACAAAAAAGGGATAAGTACAAAAGTTATTACTAGCACAAAAAAACAAGTTTCCTAGTTGGGCTTGGTGACATCTGCCACTAATCCCACTACTTCGGAGATCTATGTAGGAGGGTCACTTGAGAAGACCCTCCTCTCAAAAACAAAACAAAACAAAATCAACAAAACCCCAAAATGCTGCGCTTCCTAAATACCAAACTCAAAACTTTAAAGTAGGCAAACAACACGTAAATGATAGAGAAAGGAAAGCTCTTCTTTACAGTAGACCAACCTAAATCAAATAGTCAAAACTGACAATACCAGTAATTGGACTGATAAACAGAATGCATCTCCTGATACTAAGCAGTGAAGAGTCAGTCTCATTCCTATTGAATTTCTGCCAAAAAGACAGAACTTGAGTCTAACCATAAAGAACCATCAAGCAAACAAATTGAGGAACAGGCAAAATTGCTGATCTGCAGTTTTCAAAATTCATGTCATAAAAGCAGAGAAAACTCACGAACCATTCCAAGTCAAATATGATTAGAGTGATCAAGAAACTGTGTGCAATGAACTATCTTGCACTTTCTTATGGTTGTTAGGAAGCACATTATTGTAGAATTGGCACTATCTGAGTGAGGGCTGCAGAATTAGATAATCTATTATCCGTGTTAATGTCATGATTTTTATAATTTTACTTTTAATTGTTAAAAGAATTTTATATTAAAAAATACACACTACACTGTATACAATAGGACTTAGAGAAAAAGAAACATCACATGTGCAACTTTTAAATGGAGAGAAATGACAGAGAGAGAAGAGAGACAGATAGAAGAGAGACAGCAGGAGGAAGAAGAAGCTTAATGAACAAAGAAAGGAAGACAAGGATAAAATGTCTCTAGGTGAAGAGCATCAGGGAGTTTTTGTACCAATAGATCAACTTTTATGTAAATTTATAATAATGTCAAAAATATATGCTGGTGGCATAGCTCAAGCAGAAAGAGAGCCTGCCTAGTAAGCATGAGAAATTACACATACAAAATTCTAATGGGACAGAGGTAGTATGAGATGTGAAGGGAATGTTGAAAGATACTTGGTGGTAATTTACAAGCATGTATCCATTCACTATCCAGCTTGGATGGAGAAGATGGACTGGCTTGCATTGCCCTTGGATAATTGTAAATTTAATCAGGAGATGGCACTAGTTAAGCTACTGTTCCATACATGGTGTTCATCTTAAATCAATAGAGCCCATGGGATCTGGCACATAGCTACTGATTTGGTAATTGTTTTACTCTGCAAGTAAAGAACTCCCAGAGCAATATGAATGACTCTCTTTCCTTGAGATTATGTAAATCCTCTGACTGTGTCCTATGCTAATATCTTGACCAGCAATGGGAATGTGGAATGGGTATTAAAAGAGGGGATTTTTATAAGCAAATGTGTCTTTTGTTTGTTTGTTTTTCTTTTCTTCTTTTAGAGACAGAGTCACTCTACTATAGCCCAGGCTGGCTTGGAACTTGTGATCCTCCTGCCTCAGCTCCCTGAATGCTGAATTAAAGCTATGTGCCACCACACCTGGCACCAACAGTTTTCTTAGGAGAATTTCAGATATGAGGACTAGAGCATAAGCCCATATCTCCTTCCTTACTGTGTCAGGTATATATTTATGTAGTTTAACTGATTCCCTTTTAGTCCCACTCCTTCTTCCTTACTATTATTACAAAATGCTTGGAGTGATGTTACTCTTTTGCTCATAGTGCATGATATTAACACGGCATTGATTCGGAAGTGGAAGATGCTGGACTTTGAGCCGTTTGTATGGGCTCATGAAGTTTTATAATCCTGTCCTTGGGGGGATGTGTTTATTTTCAATTATATAGGTGGTGTCTGAATTTCTCTATCATGTGAGAACTGAAATATTTAAATAATTCAGAACTGTCAGGCATCTCTGCTCCCCATCCTTATGCATGGAAGCAGATTCCTTCTATCTTGTTGTTCACCATCTCTAGGGTGTGGTTCTGGTCTTCATATTCAAAGCTTAGTCACAAGCACTCAGCCACACTTCATTGGGCAGAAAGAGGAAGAGAGCAGTGGAGGGAAAGAAAGTAGTTTTGAAAGGAAGTTGCAGGTAACTTCTTGTATTTGATTTTTTGAGAATTTAGTCACATTAACCACTCGTAGCTGTAAGGAAGGGTAGGAAGTAGGCTCTTCAGCTGAGATGTTTTATACCTTAATACTGTTCAGGAGAGGGATTGTTTCACTGCTAAAGCAAAGGGAAAATGGGTTCTAGAGGATCATTATAAAGCTATACCACATTTGTAGAGAATCAATATACGTCATTTGCAACCCAATCCACTGAATGGAACAGTCACCTGATAGCTGTGTTAACTTTATATAACTCTAAATACAAATATTTGAAACCACAAAGCTGTTGTAGGTGTGATGATTAATATTTAAGTATTCCCTAGCTTCTCCTTCAACTTTAGAGTGTCTGTCCCCAATGCATTTAAATGATGATCCCATTTTTGAAAACTTGATTTTCTCACATTGCAACTGTGTAAGAAAGAGTTTGCAGTTCATGGAGGGTTACTGAATACTAGAATAAATTACAGAAGGAGAAACCAGACTTGCTTACATGAGGGATTATTTAAAACTCAATATATTCTTTGTTCTTCTCTGTTTGCAATAGTTTGCTCATCCACATAGGCACACACATACACACCCACTTAAGATGCCTGCTCCCAAAGGATTTGAAGTGGTTCAAAATACAAAGCACAATTAAATTAAAGCAAAAACTATTTGCACTAGAAGAAGAAAAAGCAAGATAAAATTAATGAGAGAATGGAAATGAGAATGGGGTCGGAAATCCTGCAACCAGAACTTGCATGCCAAAGAAAGCTAAATGCAAATGAGCACAGAGATTTACACTAAGCTTTCTAACAGCTAAACATAGAGAGATGTGCAGAAGCTCAAAGGGTTTTGTGTGTGCGTGCGTGTGTGTATGTGTGTTACTCGAAGGACAGGACTGGATTGGGTAAGTCCTAAAAAAGTCAGTTACTCGCTCCGTGTATCTTAATAATTCTCTCAGATTATTAAATTGAGAGAATCAGAAAAATATTAGTATAGCATAGCAATTGAAATTAGAAGTTTCTAATTAAATGTTTACTTATGATGTCTATTTAAAAAGTTTTCAGTTATTTGATATTCTTGCTTATAAATCTAACCTGATCTGTAGTCCATCAAAGCTCCTCTCCTTATTCCTGCTGTCCCTGCTCACCCTCAGGCTAAAGAACTTCCAAGATACTGAACAACTGGAGGTTGTCTGTGTGAGTGTGATGGTGGTGTGGGTCTGTGTGTGAACGCATATGGACTTGCTCTGATGCCTTGGTTGACTACAGAAAGAGTAGTGATATTATCAAGTCATTGAAGGAATTATGAGGTGGGAAAGAAAAAAAAAATCATTGAATTTTCATCCTACTGTTAATTTTTTTGTGGTGAAGTCATTTACAAAATTAATTCCAAATATGGACTTCTCCTGGTCCTATTCTACCTATGGTATGTGGGACGAGTTTGCTAGAGGGCACCTTCCAACTGCAGCTTGGAACTGGGCCATTGTAAAATCCAGGATTTTACAATATCATCATTAGACATGACTTTATTCCGTGTGAGTAAATGATACAACTTCAATTCCCTGATCCATTCCAAAATGGAATTGTGAGTGTCATAGCCTTATTCCTCTGTTCCTTGCCAGACTCATTTGTTCACTCACAAGTGAAAGTGTTTGATAGAAAGAAACATCAAGCTCTTTGTGAGTGTAGACTGGGTTTGACAAAATAAAATACATATGCTCATAGAAAAAAATGTTACCATGAGCTTTTTAATTGGAGCAATTCCTCTTGTGTTTTGATTGTGTGCTGTCATTTTGCTGCCCAGCAAATTGATTTCAGAAGAATGTCTCCCTGACATAGCATGGAATTTAGTTATTAAAAATGTGCACAAGAGCAAAGAAGCATGCCTGCATTTTGTTTTCTTTGGAAGACTAATAAAGAGAAAATACCTTTAAGAGTGGCTAGGTGGCCTTTCTGTTGAGCTTTTAAAGTTTGTTAAGAATTGTCAAAAATTGTTACTCTTATGTAAAGTACATTTGTTATTTATATTCAAAAGACAAGAATATAATAAGAAAAGGATCTCAAAATTGCAGATTTCTAAAACTTGTCTGAAACCTCTCACATGTTTTTTCATCATTTAACTTCATAGAATTTGTAACTTAGGTAACAGCGAATTTTTGACCAAGTTCATTGATGGAAAGCTTGAATTAAGGGGAGTTAAAACATTTCATGTGATCTGTTACCTTTTTCATCTCATCTGTTACCTGGCCAAATTCTCTAAATTCCAAAATGAATTTTTATAGGCAGGGATTCTCTCCCTACACACTAAAAAAACCATTTATATAGTGGCCAGATATACTTACATAGAAATTAATTAAGTGATCAGCCTCTGATACAGAGCATTTAAAATATGAATTTTTTGAAAATTTGATTTTACAATATAATAATTAGACATGAATTTATGTCTTAAGAATAAGAGATACAATTTTGATTCCAAACGCTAAATGAACAGCTCCTAGGCAAGAATGTTCATTTGGGGTTGAATAACTTTGCAAAATGATTCCTATGGTGTTTGTATATGGTTCCTTTTTCCCCTTTACCTGTATATTCTATACTCTTCTTTTACTGTCTTCGCTCTCCCTTCCTATTTTTTCCCTCTCTCAATTTTCTCATCCTCTTTCCATCCCCTTTTCCTCCTTCTCTGTCTTTTGATTCTCATTCTTTTTTTAACCTCTTTCTTCTGAACAAATGGGAAGTAAATAATAAGAAAACTCAACCATTAATCTCACTGCACATTCTGAGTTGTAAGAGTTTTTCTCTGGGTGCCAGGGCATATACTGAGGATTGAAGCCTTAAGACAATTGTGACGGGGATTTGAAAATTAAAAAAAAAAAAAACTAAGTAGAATGAGGAACAGAGCAGATCATATTTTGATAGACTCCCATATCTGACACTCCTTAATTATGAGAGAACAAAATATTACTCCAGCTTACTTAATCACTATATTGGAGAAGGAAATTCTTCCCTCAGTAAGAAGTAACATTGCACATCTAAGTTGGTTTAGTAAAATAAGCAACACATGAGATTACTATTTTGGAGTAACAGGATATATGAGAAGAGGCCAAATTGATAACATTTGTAAGCCCATCTTTACAACATTCACTGACGGAGTTCAGATCTGACTTCTAGACCCTAGGGTCACACTAGCTAGCAAGTGACAAGAAGTAACTAGCAGTAAGTAAGTTAATAATAGTTGAGAGTAGATGTTTGCTTTATCAATCGTGAGAATCACTCCTTTGGTTCGTTAAAAAAAAGAATTGCTATCTCCATGAAAAGGAATGAGAAAATAGTAAACCCCTTCTTTCCCAGAGGACTTGGTCATGGATTATGAAGTGTTAGTGTTCAGTTAAAGCTAAGTCACATAAACCTGTGAGTACTGAATTATTACACTGTGCTGAGGCCTTTCAGGAATGACAGCACTGTGAGCTGTTTTCTACTGCTAAACAGCTAGGTATAAAATTCCATTCTTACAGCGAACAGATAAAGTCTTCTAAATGAGTACAGAAAAGCTTCCACGGGGATATTCCAAAGTAGCACTCAGTTTAGATCTCTGTTGCTTCCTCATGAGGCTTCTTTTAATCATTTGAATTCTTTACCTGCTCTGTTCCTTCTGGGAAAAATTTTATGTAGAGATGCTGTAACTCAAATCAATGCCAGGATTCTTCATATCCTAGGGTTTTGTTGCTGTTCAAGAAGTGAAGAGGCCTGGTAGAGATGAACCAATTTGGGTTGTAATACATACATGCATAGAAACAACACAAAGAATCTCCTCATGTAGCTGTCTTTATCTCAAACTAGCAAAAATGCCATGTTTATCTTATTATCTTTTATGTTTTTTCTTCTACAAAATCTGAGAACAATAGGGCAGAATGGGTTCTGCACTAAGGCTGGGTGGGGGGGAGGCGGGGAAGGGGGAGGTGGTCCAAATAATGCATACACATGTAAGCAAATGCAAAAATTACACCTGGTGAGACTGTTCTGGGAATGGGGGAGAGGGGATGAAAGAGAGAAGTGGAGGGAGTGAATTCAAATATGATATATTTAACACATTATAAGAACTTTTGCAAGTACTCCAATGTGCCCCTCACCCAGCACAACAATAATAAAAAGACAAAAAAAAGAAGGGCCCCTGTTTCATGACTAAGTACATGTCTGACAAGTCATTGGCACAAGACATCAGCAGTACCTGAGTTGGTAGGTAAAGGGGTGGGGCTCGTCCACTGCTGGTAGCAGTACCTGAATTTGAATTGGAGGTTGGTAAGCATGGTTATGAAATCGCTGTGAAGACTGTTATGAAAGATTTCAGAAGTGCTTATGAAGGATGAAGTGCTTTTACATTCATTACACAATCTTTAACTTTATTTGAAATTAAAATTACTTGGTGAGTAATGATTTGATATTTGGGAAGCGATTTAGAGGGGGACATAGCTCCAGTGATAAATTAGAAGTCCTTATTGATTCTTCAGAAAAGTATTGCGAGAAACTGATAGGGGCTCTCTTTTGTATGTGAACCAAATTCTTGTTTTACATAACTTTTATTGAAACTATTTTGACAGAACATTATTTAAAAAAGACTTTATTTTATGGAACACTTTAGATATACAGAAAAATTGTGACTATAGGACACAGAGTTCCTCTAAGCTCTGCAGCCAGTTTCCCTGTGATTAGCATCTTAAATTAATATGGTACTTTTGTCACAATTAATGACCCATATTGATACATTGCTATTAATTAAAGTCTATACTTGATTCACATTTGCTTAGCTTTTACCTAAGGAAAACTTGTTTGTTCCTTTTTCTGTTTCACAATCTCATCCAGGATCCCACATTATTTTCAGGCATTGTATCTCCCTGGGCTTCTCTTGGTTGTGAGAGGTTCTTAGATTTTCTTTGATTTAGATGACTTTCTAGTTTTAAGAAATACTGATCAAGTATTTTGTAAAATCTCAGCTGGCTTTTGTCTGATGTTTTTCTCATGATTACACTGGAGTTATGGGTTTTACACATCAAGTACAGTGCCATTTCATCCCATCATGCAGGGTACATGCTGTCGACCTGACTTCTCACTGTTGATTTGACCTTGATCACCTGGCCCAGACAGTGTTCATTAGGTTTCTTCACTGTAAAGTTACTTTCCTATATTCCCTCTTCCCATACTGTATTTTCTGGAAGCATGTCACCATGCAGAGCCCACACTCAAGGGAGTTAGGTTGCACTACCTTGAGGATGGAGTATTTACATAAATTATTTAGAATTCTTCTACATAGGAGATTTGTCTTCTCTTGTTTATTTATGCTATCATTTATTTATATTGGCTCAGAGCCATGGATATTATTTTATACTTTGGATTATAACCCAATGTTAGGCAGCAGATATTTAATTTTTTCCAACTATATTTTGTGAATTTCATTTGTAGCATTATAATGATATCTCAAAGATACTTTGGGGAATCATAGCTAGGATTTCTAAACAATATGTGCATTTCATTTCATAAAGGTATTCATGATGAAAACTATTGTTTATATGCCAACCAGCTATTTCCACATCTGCATAATATAGTTTACATATTTCATAGCAATGAGATTATATACAGTCTAAAGTATCAAACATGCCTTTAATGTTTGTTTTAAGGAGACATTTGTCAGCATTGAAATGTCTAGAAACATTTCAATTTGTAATGATCCAGTTTTTTTAACTTCAACTATGTCATTAAGAATGTTTAGATAATGCCAACCCATATTTGAAAATAGTAAATTTAATAAATAAAGAGATGTGCTATATTAAAGTTTAAAAGGAAAAGACCTCAGCCATTGTTCTCTGGGACCATTGCATAAAATCCAGACTGTCAACATATCAAACAAAAGAACTCTCATTTTTCCTTAGCATAACTACTTTCATATTCTGTGTGTATCAATAATTCTAAAAATTAATTGTAAATCTCAGAACAAAATGAGCCATGCCAAGAAAATACTGACTATAAAACCTGTCTTGCAAAGCTATCCATCATTCTAAATGGATTCCCTTGTATTCTGTGACTATAGCACAACGGCAGTCTCTGAGAACTCCCCCATGAAGTATGGATTAGAGGAACTGAAATATCACTATGAGTGAATCATCTTTATTCATAAACTAGCAAGTCAGTGTCTCCTAACCACTTCAATATTGTGGGCTATTTTGCAACTTTAAAGAAATCTGTGGTTAGACAGCCTCCTAAGAAGAATGCACAAAGCATAACTGGCTACACGGGCTCTTCCTAAAATACATGGAAGTCCAGGAATCCCATGTTCAAAGTAATCGGTCACACTGTTTATGCTTTTGCAATTCACAAAACTTGATTTAGCAATTCCTAGGGTTCACCACTCTTCCAAGCAATTGTCAGAGCTGAAGTGGGCCCCATTACCTCTAAATCAAGGCAGATTTATATCAAGTCACCAGTACTTCATACAAGTAAGCCAGATGTCAGTGTAAAATTTTAGTGGGCTCAAGAATCCCCAGGCAAATGAAGACAATAGACACAGTGTAATAATTAGCTTTCATAAACACGCCCATATTCAAGTTCTCTGAAGGCATACTCCCTATAGTAACTTCTGGAAACAGTTATCCTAAGAGGTGTACTTAACTCATTAAATGGTTAGAAAAATGCAGAAGGAGAAGTTGTAGCAGAAAGAGATTACAGTGATTAATAAAACCAGTTTCATCTATGTTTATATAATTGTCAGAATATAAAAGCTTAAAATGTTATTAAAGTGACAATTTCAAAAGTACAAAAAGGGGAGAAAAGCATAATGAATGTCCATATCAACCTCACTCAGCTTCAACAATTATAAACCCATGTTCAAGGTTGTTTATATTCCCACCTACCTGCCCTTCCAATAGATTATTTAGAAGCAAGTCCATATATTTTCATTAATAAGTATTTAACATGCAAAAAGATAAGGACCTTTTAGGCAAACATAACCACATAGCAAAATCATACCACAAAGTTAGTAATCTCTTAACTTTACCAAATACCCAAATAGTGCTCACATTTGAGAGGAATTATTTACTTCCCATCTTAAAAAATTATAGAATTATATATCACTATCAAAAGTACCAAAGCACTACAGTTATTTTTATTTGAGAATGATGTCAAAACTTACTGTTTTATATCTATGATATACATGAATCATAAAGTTTTGAAGCTTAATATTTTTATTTAAAAGTGAATGTCAAAATCCATTGGTTTATCAGATATATAATATTATATAGCTAATGTTACTTGCTTTGAGAAATAGTGGGAATCACAAGTCGGAAGTCATTTTTAGGCAGAAAATAAATGTGAACAAAACATAACTTTGTTGCAAGTATAGAATGAAAGCAAATGATAAGAACACAAAAATATAAGGTGGTTACAGGGAACAGTGAACATCCCCTCTTTCCTGTGAAGCAGATAAGTTTATTGTCTAAGAGTGAGTAAGTAATAGTGAAGGTAGCTTGAAGAATGGATATCTGATACAGTCTCACATAGGTATTGAGTTTGAAATGAATTCTCATTAGCAGAATTCAGTGCTGGTTTCTCTTAGGATCGTTGATTATTCAGGAAAAAATAAAACAGCAACTTTTCAGAATCTAGGCAGAAGTGACACTCATTTTAAGGAAGAAGAATGAAGTTAAGAAAAACTTTTGAAAATTTTATCTCAAGGCACAGTCTGGTTCCATGTCATGAAACAAATATAATATTCTTGATCTACAACTTCAAATAGAGTAATACATGAAGGAGAATAAAAGTGTACTAAACTATTCATCTCAGGTAAAAAACACCAATAATGAAATTCCATTTTGGTCTCTGATATTTAGATAAATGTAATTTAAGAAGAGCTTTGGAAAAATTTACAGGGACCTATTGAAATTATCATGAGCACAGGGACCTTCAAAAACATTAATTAATTTCAGGAGAACAACCAACCGTAAGACAGCAAAAAATGTTCATCTATTAAAGATATAAATGTAAAATTAAAGGAAAAACAGAAAGCTTAGAAATAAATGATTATAATAACAAAGGGAAATTAATTAAATCCACCAATTAAAAGTCAAAGTCTCTCAGATCAAAGTACAGCAATTAAGTCCTGATTATAGAAGATGAATTTATAGCAAAGACTAAGAAGTTAAATGGGAAAAAATGAGGAGAACTTTACTAAAGAACCTAAAACAGAAGAAAGAGGATGACAACCTTAATATTAGGGACCCAGTAAGTATAAAAAAGAGCAACAGAAATTTTTCATTAAGATAATAGTTTAAATACTCTCTTATAATCAATTTTAGTGATTTGATTATTCTCAGACTGGTTAAACTATTCCAGAACTCTGAAAATATGGAATATTTAAAAATTAATTTTAAGAAGCAAGGGCAGCAGAAAATTATTCAGTTTGTAGAACAATTTTAATTATGAATACACTCAATATCCTGAATGATACCAGTGATACAGTAGTGGAAAGATAAATGAATTTGTTGGGATTTTAAAATCATTTCAACAAACATTTACTCTTAAGAAACTTGCTAAAGATAGAAAGGCACTGGAAAGTTAAAGAATGGACAAATATAAATCAGATAAACATAAACCAAAACAAAATTTAAAAAAATCAAATTTAAACTAATCACATTAAAATTGGACAAGGTAGACCTAATAACTAGCAAAATATTCAAATAGGAAAAAACATGAGGTAAAAGGAGGCTTGTCTTGAACCTTTGAGACTTCAGGGACTTCATAATGTGTAGACTTCAGAGAATATAAACGGAATTGTATTTATAACAGTTTTGGGAAGCAATTCACCAATTGCGTTTTGGGAGTTTTTGAAATGTTCATACTCTTGATCTACTTGCTATATTTCTCAGAAAATCCATCTTAAGGAAAAAAGTTCTATGTAAGGGGAGAAAAACAGTTATGTGCAGAAGCAGTCCACAGTAATGACTAGCCATGTGGGCCAACAAGGCCAGATTTCCCAGGTGAGAAACCCTGATAGGCAACAGTAGCTGGGTGAATTCTCTGTGTCTCAGTTTCTTCATCTGTAACATGGATCTCAAAGGCACTAAACTTCACAGGGGTTCCTCTCTTTCGGTTAAGTGAACTGATATGTGTAAAGCGCTCAGAATAGTGCATATCATTTCCTAACCAGAGTATTGGATGTTTAATCTTCTTAAATTTAGTTTCAATGGGAAAACAAGGGGAAAAAAGCAAATATCCAATATGATGAAAGGAGTATGGGCCTGTTTATTACAGATGTGTAATGCAGCCATTAAAAAATGATGGCTGGGAAGACAGCATGGAAAAGGGACACATGTTCATGACATAATGTTAAGTGAAAGCCAGAACCACAAATGATGCTGTATGTTACACTGCTACTGTATCTCCTAGATTTTCTGTACACGTGAAAGCAGAAGTCCAAGCAAGTGTCAATCATGGAATATTACTAATAGGCAATTTATTTTATTTTGCTTGTTCCTTTTTTAATTTCTAAGTTTGTCCTCTTTGAATTAAAAAACCCACAAATTTCAGTTTAAAAAATCTGATGTTTGCACGTGCTGCTTCCATGTTCTCCAAAGTTGAAAAAAGACAGTTTGTTAGACTTTCCATTACTTCATTAACTTTCTCTTGGCGAGGTGATAAAAAAGACTGGGGGAGAATTCAGATCAGTGTTCAGAGCTGTGGAAATTATCACTTCATTTCTTTTTGAGTGACCAGACTGGTCCTAGAACCACAGCTGTACAATCAGTAGTCATGCTGCTCATGATTTCTGGCACACAAGTATTCACTTGCCCCATTTATCTTCTGTTCCACTTTTTAATAAAATTACTCTGTCTCACAACTTCACTGACTCATTCTGTTTATTTATTTGTAGTACTGGGGTTTGAATTCAGGGCCTCATGCTTGCTAGGCATGCCCTCTACCACTGAGCCATGTCCCTACTCTTATTTATTTATTTATTTATTTATTTTTTAAGATAGGGTCTTGCTAGATAGCTTAGGCTGGCCTTAAATTCACAAATCTTCATCTTAGCCTCCCAAGTGCTGGGATAATAGGCATAGACCACTAAGCCTAGATGTTGACTTTTTTTTTTTTTTTAAGTACTGAGGTTTGAACTCAGGGCCTATACCTTGAGCCACTCCACCAGCTCTTTTCTGTGATAGGGTCTCACAAACTATTTGCCCAGGCTGGCTTTAAACTGCAATCCTACTGATCTCTGCCTCCTGAGTAGCTAGGATTATATGTGAGAATCACTGGTGTCCTGCTTATTGAGTCAATTTTGAACTGCCTTTTTTTTTTTTTTTGGCCACTTTTATTCCCATATATGTTTGCTTTCACTACTAGGGAAAGAGTTTGGAGTGGTCATGCTGGAAGCTGATGGCCCCTGTTTTTGTTCTACTAGGCTTACATTTGTGTCCAACTGTTTGGACACAAAACCATCCAAGTTGGACATTTCTGAGACGTGGGTTCTGTTTCTGACATGCGTTGGAGGAATTATGAGGGTGAAGCACTACAGGGACAGACACCTTTCCCTGAGAAATTGGTGTATTGACAACTCAGTTGGGTGTCACTGGCCAAATTTAGAGAGAGGGACGGTTCTCTGTCATTTGTTAATTTACTTCAGGTGGACCATCACTCTCTTTTTTTTTGTCAGCTGGTACAGACACAGGTAGAGTTCCAGCAGCCTTCAGTGTCTTGCCTTGAGACCAAATCGTGTAACCAAAAGGAAATGGTTCAGTGAGCAGGAAGAACACTTGATTTTGTGTGAAATGAGGTCATAAATGTTTCTTGAGGTGTGCTTCAGTTTAGGCATAGCAATTCCAGACATGTGGCATATCCTTTTATCGACACTCAATTCTGAGTATCTTACAACTGTTCTTTAAAAACTGGCTGTGAATTTAAACAGCTCTGCCTATGCAGGAGGATGACAGCGTCAATTTGGCTTCCTGGGAAGATTGCTACCGCTGCTTCCTGGAGGGGATTAGAGGAGCACATCTAATCTAATTGTCTGCCAGTAGTAGAGTCACGTTAAGACAGTCTAGCCTAATGGAATTCATTCCTGGATTTTTAAACTGGGCCCTCTGCATAATCAAGAGAATGGCTTATTCCTATTGCTGTGTGGCCTGAAAACAGAGTTTTGTTCACCCACTTCCCAATAGCAGTTCCTGTCCTAGGTTACCCTAATAAGACTCTGGGGGTATTTGCCACATTTGCCACAGAGTATTTTAGGATGGGTCAGAACAGTACGTTATTCAAATCAGATCCCCTGGTCATTTCTTGGCCAGGTCTAAAATTTCACTTGAACTGAATTGAGAGAATTCTGCATGACCTTATTTAGGAGGAAATCTCCCTACGCAAATGTACTGGAAGTACAACATTTGATCTTTGCCATCTCCTCTCAAACACCACAGGTTTTCAATGGTAGGAGTTCCAATCACCGGATTTAAATGACCAAGTTTTTCTTATCATTTTTATTTTTAATCAAACTCCTCTTAATTCTTAATGCCCTAGAGAACTTCATGTTCTCTGGTCCCAAGCGCTGGATAGAGTACAAGTCCAATCAGGGGCCTAATAGCCATTTGCTCTGTGAGGTGGTGCACTAGTTGTCCAGGGCGGCTGAAACAAACCGACTGCTGAAGCAACAGAAATGAACTTGCTATCTCCCCTTCCTCTCCTGGAGGCTTAGAGTTCTAAATCAGTTTTAGGAGGGCTGGATCCTTCTGAGGGCCCTATTCTAGGCCTTGTGGACAGCCATCTTCACATTCAGATTCCTGTCTGCCTCCAAATTTCCCGTTTTTGTAAGGACACCAGTTGTTCTGGAGTAGGGCTTACCCTAAAGGTCCCAAGTTGATTACCACTATAAGGTTATTTTCCTCAAATAAGGTCACATTCTGAGGTACTGGGAATTAGAATCAATAAATGAATTCAACCCGTAAGAGCGGGCAGCTTTTGTCCTAGATCTGTGTTGTGATATATGCCAGTGAAGGTTCCCTCACCCGCACAGGTGCTTCAGCTGCGGAAAACTGGTTATTGCTTGATTTCTGAACTCAAACTGCTTGTGATGCTTCTGAAATGCAGAGCCTGGTGTACATAGACTCCCTAAAATCCCTCTGTTGTCCTGTGTCACATTTCTCGTGAAGAAATAGGTTTGTTTTCCTAGTGCCCTTCTATACTATCTTCCAAAAAATTTGAGTGGTGCACACCTATCATCTCAGCTACTTAAGAGGCAGAGATAGGAAGATTGTGGTTTAAGACCAGCCTGAGAAAAGTTAGTGGGAGACCCTAACTGAAAAATAAACTAAGATACGAAAGGGATCTAACTCTAGTAAGGTACTTGCCAAGAGTCAGTCCCTGAGTTTGATCTTCATTACTGAAAAAGGTCCAGGTGAAATGATAACAGCTGAACTTGAATGCCAGGTGAATGTCTTCCTTCCCTAACACAGGTGTTTTAGCTGGATGAGCACTTTTTCCCCTTTTATGATGTACTTGATTTGGTCTAGAAGTCTGAACTTGATCCTCACTAATGTTTCATATATCATGAAGTTGGTGGCCTTGACTTCTAAAAATGTTGCATATTTTCCTGTTTATCAATGCATAACAGATGAATATAAGGAAAGGTGCTCTGTTCCCAATAATAGATCCTTGCTAAACTATATTATATTAAGAAAAGATTAATAACAGTCTTGTATATCTCTATGTCAGCCTAAGCACTATTCCTTGAAAAAGCGTCTTCCTAGCCCCGGTCCCTGACACTTGTGCCTTCATTGAATTTGCTTAAGGCAAGTAAGGCCTGTAAGCTGATTACTTTAGGCCTAATGTGTGCAGCCCAAACTCTACTAAGACAGCCATCTGTTTATGGAAACAGTCATCATCAATTGCAGAGAAGTGTCAATCCAGTTCTGAGTGAAAGGCAAATCAATTTAAACCTACCTACTAGGTGTCAGCTGTCAAAGGTCAATTGCAAACTCAAGTTGCATCCGACCTTTGGCTCAATATGTCTTTCACATTGCAAAATCTAAACACTTGTTCAAGTATTACACTCTGAAGTTCAAATTCCAAGTACTTCTTCACGTATTATTTTGGTCCATACACTCTGCTCTTTCTTTCTCAAGGCTTTTGGCTCTGTATAAAAATGCAGTGCCTAAGGGGGTTCCAATGAAAAGTAACAAAACTCCTCACGGGAATTCTAATTTAACTGAGAACCAAGGCAGATGGGAGAACAAATTACTCTTTTAATTTCCAATGACAGTGATTTTGAAGAATGTGACATGGGGAAAGGGAAGTTTGTCACCTGAACCCAAGAATTAGCCCAATTCGCTGCTCATAGGAGGACTGGGTATTACAGGGACTCCTACATAGGTAGGTGTCATTGTAATATTTAGGGCAAGGTGACCTAGAGCACACCCATACTCTGGGCACTAACACTGCAGAGAAAAATAGGGGGAAAGGCAGGGCTATCCAGCCTAATTCTCCCCGTAACCTTCTTCAGTAGGAGTTTTCTTCACCTGGGGAAGGAATGAGGAAGGTTTGTCACACCTTCACATGGAAAGACCCATCCTGTCTTGGGAAGTAAAAGCCCTATCAACCAAGCTTCACTCCTTCTTCACTAATAGCAAGATGAATAAATGACATACATATTTTTATTTTGCATTTGCACTAGCTATCCTCAGTTCCTATTTTTGTGCAGATATGTCTTTTTTAGGATGTCAAGGCTCTTAGGCCATCTTAGAAATACAGAGTACCTGAATGTGGAGCCCATAGGGATCCATTATTCCTAAGAAATGCTACCATGATCCTGTTCCCCAGTGAAAATGTACCTGTCAGATGCAACATATGCTTTCCCACCTGTAGTGCCCCTTATGGGTGTGATGGGGATATGCAGAGCCATGGTGAAAATGGGGCTCTTTCTTAGAAGGCAATAATTTTTATTAGAATATCTGGAGGAAAAGGTGAAAAAGAGCCAGTGCAAAACCACGTTATCTTGACAGTCATAAATGTAATCATATTTTGGAATACACCAAGGGAAATTTTTCATGGAATTTTAAGTAAAATATGAGGTTTTAAATGAAATAGACCCTGTCACTGGCTGTGTTGAGCTAATTTCCTAGCATCCTATAGGGACACACATCCATTTTCTGTTGGTGTGAACAGTCCTTGATTCAACATTAGGAGAAGAACTACAATGGTGGAAAAACAAGGACTTCTGAGTCAAATAAATCTTGTGAGCAAAGATCATTTTTTAGCTGGGTGACATTTTGCAAGTAATTTGAACTGGGCTTATGTCTTTTGTAGGATTGGTGTGAAGAACGATTGAAATAATATCCACTTAAATTATGAATGAGTGCAGTGACTGGCATAGACTATGGGGCATGAGATGAGATGGTTCCATCTTCATTCATTTTGCTTATCCACTCATCTGACCATTAGTTTACATGTTCATTCATTTACTCACAGTTAATTATATGTTTTATTAGGTAAATACATAACCATATATATTATAATTATTAAACATTTTAATGTAATATGATTGATACACTATATTACTGGTATCTTTACTATCTTTACTTTTGGTCCTAGTTTTTCACAGATTAAGTGGAAGTGAGATTCTTCAAACTCAGGAGGCAATAATCTGAACTGGAACATGTATAAAGCTTTCATGATAAGATGTTGAACTTCACCACATAAATGGATTGGTCTTAATGACTGAAGAAAAGTCAAACCCAAGACAGATGGGTAATCAATCCCAGAAACCACTGGGGTAAGGTGGGATGAGAGTTATGCAATGGTCTCAGAGTGGTAGCAGCCATGAAAGTGTGCAGATCCTAAGCTCTCCAGAAGCACTCCTTCAATGTTTTTGCAGATATGTATAAAAAGGAATAATTAAATGACTAAAGACAGTGAACGATAAATAACTCATGCAAGATGCAGTGGGAGAGGTATCTGTGTATGTCAGCAGAGATGAAAATGGTTATGGAAGATGAATTGTCACTGGATATCCTCTCCTTATATGTCTACCTGGCACATCCAACCAAGGTTGCATCAGTTAATTCTGTTACACTGTAGTTTCATGCTCTGTTTTCATGAATGAATTAACCCATTCATGAATTAATAGATGAGTGGATTAATGGATTGTTTGGGGAGTAGCTTTGGTATGAACACAAGCTCTCTCTGCCTGTCTGATTCTGTTTTACCATGTCACAACCCAGGAAGAAGGTCCTCACCAAATGCTGGTACCATCCTCTTTGACTTCCAGAATCAAGAACTGAATAAACTCTCTTCTTTAGAAGTTACAAGTTACCCAGTCTGTAGTAGTCAGTTATAGCAGCAGCAAATGGACTAAGCAAATTGGTACTGAGAAGAGGAAACACATTTGGTATTAAGAGGAGGTGGAATCATTGCTTAGCAGTTCTGTGGATTCAATGTTGTGGCCAGGCCTCTGTGGTATTGTTCTGGAAAGCAGAGTGACCGAAATATGTCGTGTTGGATGACCAAGATGGGGAAGATAGAATCAGAGGATTTCCTGAGAAATGGCCTTATGATGGTCTAGAGTAATTACTGACATTACCTGAAATCTGTGAGTAGGTATGGCAAACTCCTCTGGAGAGCTGGCAAGAGCACATGATAAAAGCGAGAGCACACAAGGGAGGGGTGAGGATAGGTAAGACACCTAAAAAACTAGCTAGCATTTGTTGCCCTTAATGCAGAGAAACTAAAGCAGATACCTTAAAGCAACTGAGGCCAATAGGAAAAGGGGACCAGGAACTAGAGAAAAGGTTAGATCAAAAAGAATTAACCTAGAAGGTAACACCCACGCACAGGAAATCAATGTGAGTCAATGCCCTGTATAGCTATCCTTATCTCAACCAGCAAAACCCCTTGTTCCTTCCTATTATTGCTTATACTCTCTCTACAACAAAATTAGAGATAAGGGCAAAATAGTTTCTGCTGGGTATTGGGGGGGGGAGCGGGAGGGGGTGGAGTGGGTGGTAAGGGAGGGGGTGGGGGCAGGGGGGAGAAATGAACCAAGCCTTGTATGCACATATGAATAATAAAAGAAAAAAAAAAAACAAATGGTCTTGGTCTGGTAGTGACATTGATTAAGCACTTGCTGTGTGCCTACCATTCAATACTTTGTGTACATTAGCTCATTTAATACTCAATAACTTTTTGGTGTAGGGAGTAGTCCTATGATTTTTTATCTTTAGAAAAGGAAAATTGGATGCAGTTTCAGGTGAAGTGTCTGACAAAGGATAAAGTCAGAATTTCAATTGAAGTCTAAAGAATTCTGGGTGAGGATGTCTAGTATTCCCTTATACTTCCATAAACACTATAAAAATGTATTTGTGGAACACGTGTGTAATAACTGGAAAATTCTTGCCACCAAGCACACTGGTTGTTGAACTTCTGGAAAGAATCCAGTGCTTTGATGGCATTCTGAAGGCAGATTTGCAGAATGGTGTGAGTGAGAAGAGAAGCACAGCTCTGACAACGACTGGTTGCACGAGATTGTGCATTTCAGCAAATCTCAGTGTACCAGGAAGTTATGGAGACCATGACAGCATTTATTTCATATTTTAAGTACCAATTGATATGCTGAGCCCTTTTTTCATATTACAACAGACTATAAAGTGTGAAAATGAGTATAGCTTTAAATATTATTTCTCTCAAATTACTAATTATTATTTAATTGATATTTTTATTTAATATTAACTTATGATTGCAAGTGATAGAAGCTAATCTCAAGCTAGCTTAAGTGAGAGCTTCAAGCAAGGACAGATTCTGAAGTCCAAATGATGTCACTACTCTTTTTCTCTTCTTTCTCTTTCTCCTACTCTCCTTTGCTTTTCTATTGGCTGGCTTTATTCACAGGCAGACTTTCTACCCATGATCCCACACTTAAATGAGCAGGTGTTTCCTAGTGGATCTAACAAAAGTTCTAGGAAAAAACAGGTTGGAATGATTTGAGTCATGGAACTACCCTTCTAGTGAGGAAGACTGGTAATAGGATCATTTGTTAAACAGCTCCACCATGGAGATAGGGAGAAGGAAAATGCCCAAATGAAAAGATTCTAGGCAAAGACTAAGTAATACATCTGAACTCTTAATTGGCCTCTACAAATCCTAAATGCCTTACACCACCTGGTCTTTGTTGTCTATAATTAAGTTTAGTATTGAATATGTTATAAATGGCATGTCTTAAGACATTTTGAATGAATTACAAAACCAGGAAATGTTTTGGAAAAGGGCACTTTCCTGCAGCAGCTCACTCTATTTGCTGTGTATCAGTCAATAGCCAACAAGTCTATGTCAAGCAATTCCAATAACCTAAGACTCTTGTTCACACACAACACAAATCAAATCAGAGCATTCAATGTCATGATAATGGAAATCTCTCCTGGCAAGCAGTGCCTGGACTTCAGCTGCAAGCAAGCATTTGTTTGAGAGATACTTAACACCATCACTTCTGAGCAGTCCAGGTTGTGGATCACCTTCCTGTCAGCATGGAACAGACTGTTGGATGCTTCTCTTTTGGCTTTCTTTCATGTTCTTCCTTTGGATGATTTCACTATTTATTAGCATCCTCTGATAGCCAAAAGAGAATACCAGTCTCTGATTATCCTGTGTACCACTGGCTTGTCAGAGAGGAGTATAGAACTATGGAATGGCTCAGGGATTTTTACTGGGTCCCCATCCAAGTATATAGCTAGTTAGATGAACAAATTTTTTCCCAGAAATTCATGTTTAGTATATTTCAGACTGTAGGTAACTGCCAGGCTTCAAGCTCTCCTTGCCTTCAAACCTTGTATCAGCAGGGTTTAGTCTGGAGAGGTAGACAGATTCTGACTATCTAAGGAAACAGGACTTCATGTCTGCTATGGGGAGCACTTAGAAGATTGTGAATATGTTATAAAATAAGACTTGCACTTTAGAAAGAACATTCTGGTAGTGAAATGAGGAATAGATTGGAAGAGGCAAGAAATTTTACTCTAATGAGAGTTTAAGCTAAGCAAACTATTACCTTTCTATGGAACCATTGGCTCCCCATTACCTTTAGTAATAGGGACATGAGAGTGAAAATACAAAGTTGAGGTAAGCATCCTGATGGTAGATGAAGCTCAGCTCAAACTGCATATTTCTTGTGGATGGGGAGATCTGAAGAATGCAGGGAGGTCTACATTAGAGAGAGGCTGTCATGATTCAACAGAGGATTTCACAATCAACTGCTGGATTTGTCTAATGTCACATCCCATCACTTCCTCCTCCTTCTGTGACCATGGCCCCTGAGCTTTGGCAGATCTGTATCTAGAGGCAATATAAGGTCTAGGACCAGCACCCAGATTAAAAGTCCCTTGGGGATGGCATTGATTGATGCCTGTGTTTGAAGATGTGCTCGCATTTGCTTTTGCACATGAGTGTGTCCCAAATGAGAATCTGCAGCAGGTGAGACCATGATCCTATGTTGAGGTGACCTTGCAGAAGAGGAGGTTGGACATGTTTTGTGTTTCACACAGAGATCATCTGGTCACCTGGTTATCCAGCTATTGGTCCCAAGCTCCCTATTTTAAAACACACATTTGAAAAGTTTCATTTATTGTCCTGGATTAAAACTACAGATTTCATAACCTATGGTATATACAAACATAATTTCAAACATCAATAATGAACCATGCTTCTTACCCATTTGGAAATCAACACACAGCATTATGCATTTGAACATGTAAATGTGTGTGAATGACTATACCTGAAGATTGTAAAATGTATTCCTAGAGCTTCACAAAAGGTCCTTCAGGACCTGTGCTACTCCAATTCAGGGGCGCTGGACCAGTCCACACTTCCTACTTTTAAAAAGATGCAACTATACCCTGCAGGGGGTAAAGACATACCAGGAGATAAGATCAGAGATCAGGTCCACCAGCTCAGTGGCTGGACTTTAGTCAGCTGCATTTCCTCTAAAGTGGACACCTGGCATGGGACACGTAGATGCAAACCTTGCACGTATGGAATAGTCCTCAGATCAGGGGGAGATAGCCTGATGTTAGAGTGGCTATTTACATGAGTACAATTGGGCAGAGGTTTTCATTCTTTTGGGGTAAATAAGATTGAAATTGATGAGACAAACTGCCTATATATTTAATTTTGGAGGAACTGCCAGATTGTTTTCCAAAGCAGTCACAACATTCAACATTTCACCAGTAGTAAATGGGTGTTTGTTTCTTTCTCATATTTTCACAGAGTCATTGTTTGTCTCTTTTATTATAGTCGCACTGGTAGATGGAAAGGAGTGTGTCACTATGGTTTTGGTGTACATTTTTCTGATGGCTAGAGATGTCTAGCATCTTTTATGTCACCTGGTTACTGCCAGCCATTTGAATCTTGGTTCTGTTTCACCTTCTCAATGAGGCCTGCTGTGTGCATTTTGTTTAAAACTACTATTGCCCCCAACCCTTGCACTGTCCGAAGCCTTGTTTTTGTGGTAGAGGATTGAACTCAGGACTTTAAGCCAAGTGCTTAACCTCTTGAGCCACCCCCACTCCAGCCATTTTGTTTTTAGTTTGTTTTTTGAGTCAAGTTTCCCCAGGGTGGCCTCAAACCAAGATTCTCCTCCACCTCCTGAATATCTGGGGTTACAGGCATGCACCACTACACCTAGAGTTTTGTTTTTATGGGCATAGCACTTATCATGATCTCAAATCCCATACACTTATTTATCATATTATGTTTATTGTCTGACTTCCTCGCTTCACTCTGATTCAGTTGTGAATAGGCAGTTAAGAGAAAGGATCTTTACCCTGACCATTGATTATATTCCAAATGCACAGAACAGTGTTTGAATAAATGAAGGCACTCAATAAATATTTGTAGAAGGAATTCATGAGTAGAAAGAAAGGGAAGGGACAAAGAAATAGTTGTGGTAAACTAACCCATCTGAGTAGAGTTTCGGTAGAATAGCCATGGCTTTGCTTCGTCTTCATAGGTGACATGCTGGAAGCTTTGCCATTCTTTGAATTGGCCACTTCTAAATTGTTATTTCTAAATTACCTTCCCAAAAGACACATATTTGTTTTGGAATGATTTTATTAGCATATAATAGTGTACAGGGGGATACATTGTGATATTTACATATGTGTTTAAAATGTATCTTAGTTGGGTTTACCCCCTCCATAGTTCTCCCTTTCCTCTTTCTTATAACAATTTCAACAGGTTGTTCATATATGGATACAAAATACAACCACCATATTCACCCTCATTGCCCCTTTTGTTGTGTCTACCCCTTTTCCAGCGGTATCTACCCACAGAAAAGATTTGTTTTTCCCTTCTGCCCTGTATTTAAAAAAATAAGTGTATATTGATAGTCCAAGAGTGTTTTGCCTTGGTACTTCAGGTATGTATGTATTGTGCTTTCATCAAATTAATCCTTCCCCTCATCACTTACTTATACTCTATCACCATGCTCCCCTCATATTCAATAGCTTACTGTACAGTGCATTGTGGTATATTCATATATAGAGATGGGTCATTTCAATATTTGGACAGAGAGAACAAAATTATCTTTGGATGATCTTAAAAGAGTCCCTGGAAGTTTCCCCAGGTTCTTTTTCTTTAACTTTTACCTTGATAAGAACATGGCTGATAGGCTGACAAACATTTGTTATTTCCATTGCAAGCATAGTAGGTCTAACCATCTTGAACCATTACTTTTACCTCTGGGGTAAGGAAATTTGCTGTTATAATGAAAATACTCATGCAGGACTATTTTCTAGCAAATGTTAAAATGGAGATTGAGCTGAGAAGGACAGCACTAATAAGCTAGCCATGAACACTAGACTTGATAATGAAATGTTGTTCATAGGCCAATATTTACATCTCTCTGGTCTTAAGGATGTAATTTCAGGTGATATGGCTCTCATAGTGTGCTATGGGATTTGGTGAATTTTTCCATCATCTTTTGCTTTTCAATATCTATTCCAGTGAGCATTAGTGTTCATATGAGAACATATGAATCATAAAAATAATGATGAGTACCTTGTGGAAATAATAAACACTTTCTTAATAAAATTTTCATTGACGATTTGGTGCTTTTTGGAGCAAAACATTTTTCTTTCTTTATAACAGAGAACAGATTATTTATAATTAGTTTATTGGTAAGAACACCTTTGATCTATTGCACAAATTTATGAAGATACTAGCTTTTTATTTGAGTTATTATATACCCTCAAGCATCATATTTTTGTCTATTCATGCTGATGTGAGCCTTGAACTTGTGAACTCAGCTAACTGGTTGTCTAGCTTATTTTGAAAGTATTTCAGTTTTGGCATGGGGCTAAAATAACAATTCAATTGTAATAGTAGAGATTTAATAGTCTGCGGAAAGGAGAAACTCCTTTGTGGCAAAGAAAACTTTTGGAACTCTACTTACAGAAATAAATATCCACAAAAAGCATACCATTTCGAATGTCAGTGGGCAAGTTCTCATATGCCTGTGGTTTTATTCCAGTCATCATCACCATCATCATCATCATCCTACTAGCATAAGGAATGAAGAGGGAGTTATACTGCAGAATAACTAATTGAGACTAGTCACCGATGGGGTGTTCTGATCAAGTGGCTAAGGAAAAAGAATTGTAAGTCACACATCGTTCATCAGAGATTAAGCATGAGACTCAAGGACTGGCCAAGCTCTCCCATTTAGACATGATGTAGTTTGAGATTTAGAAAAACCATCTGATCTCAGTGTTGTAATCCAGTGTTTATCCTTCATGTTCAATGAAAACACCAAGTTGGGAAACACTGAATAAATAATTGGATAATTAAGCAAACAATATCGTTACAAAAGGCACATTTCATCAAATTTCTTCAGGGTTGGGGATTTCTAACCTCTTCTCTGCATTCATTTGCCACTTGGTTAGCCTTTTAAAAAGCTTTCAAGAGCAGCAACAGAGAAGACGCTTCAGATAATTTTTAACCCAAATATCAGTGTGCTCCCATACTGTGTGATTATCATTTCTAATACTGTTCCAATCTACACCACAGCTGGTTCCCCCTGTAACTCTCATCTTCTCAGCCTTCATGGCTCATAGCATTCCCTTGCGGATCAAAGCATTCTTCTTTTACATATGTGAATAAAATAAATCATTACCTGAATGACTTTCATATCTTGGAACCATTCTTTATTTTTGAGGTATAGTCACAGTTTTATTTTCTTTACATTTGGTGTACTTCCAAAATACCTTGAAAGTGTTCATTCTTCCCTGTCCATGGAGTCACACTACGCTGGGGAATGAATCAGTTATCTATGATCCATTGTGTCTATGAAGCAGTCTGCAGTTTTTAAATATCACTCAGAGACTATTTCATGACATGCTGCTTCTTTTCCTGGTAGCCTGGCATTCTGTAATTTTTCTGATAAGCCAGGGCCTCAATTTATTCTTTATTTACCACTTAATCAAGTCAGCCATTGACCCAATTATGATAGTGCCATATTTTACTTTTTGAAATCACCTGATTTCTGTAGGATTTTGGCATATATTTTTCCAAATTTCCTATTCTTTTGCAAGTGTTAGAAATTCTCTTCAACTGAAGCAGATATTTAAAAGGAAGTCTATTTTTTTTGCTTTTGTAAATGTAGGCTTGAACCTAGGTCTTAGTTCTGTCATCATGAAACTGGATGTTCTTTCAGTTCTTTGGTCTGATTTCATTAATCTTATTCATTTCTATTACAGATGACTTCATTCATACTGGGAACATGACTTTGAAGAGTCCTGAGTTACATCATCTATGTGGCTTGGCATTTAGTGGAAGGACAGACTTATCTCTCTCAATGTCCATAATCAAATCACTATAACTTTGTCTTATCCACAAACTATTTTGTGCTTGGAGAATGGAACATTTTGGTGTGGGTAGGCCACTCTGATGTAATAGCAGGCAAACTATGAGAGCTACATATATGGGTGCATGGAATGAGAGGAGTGCTTCCTCAAAGGCAAACTGGGGGGGTCTTTAAGACAAATTACCAAGTCAATCTAGGTCTGATATAAATAAACAACTCCATTTTGTATAAAATGAGCTATGTCCTATAATTACTGAAAGGGCACTTATGATCCCAGATTTTGCCTTAGGTTTGTATATGTATGAAGTACTTACAAAATTATCTGAAAACATAATATATAACTAGAATAATGTTCTATTATAGGCATTGGAAATGATAGCCCATAAACCAAATTTACAAATTGTATTGTATAAATACAATTCCATTGTAAAATAACCACATCAATCCACTTACTGTTTGTGGCTACTTTCCTCTACAATAATATAACTGAGTAGTTGTGAAAGGAACCATTTGGCTTACAAAGAGTATTTTCTATGAAAGGGCTGATTGCTCTTCCATTAGAATGATTTTATGTTTAATCTCTAACTAGTCAATTGGACTAGGAAGAGATAGATGATCAATTGAATCAGTAAAGGTAATCAGTGTGGCAATATATTTCATAGCCAAATTGTCCATAGTCTGACAGGATAAACTGAGACTAATTTGCTGAGATTAATATATGACCCTTTTCCCTCTCTAATCTCAGAGAGTAAATCTGCACTAATACACTTCCAGAGTTAGGTCTCAGTGGGGTGGAAATAGAGATTTTCTGAACAATGGCATCTTCAGAGGGTGTAAAGGTATTTCCATTGTGTGCCAGGCAATGTGTCTTGAATAAAGTCTTTTAGGTATAACTCAATACTGAACTCACATTTGGAATTTGTCAATGGTAGAAGGGGGTGAAATCATTTATGACATATTTGATACATTGTCAGAACCTGTGTAAAGGTGGTGATGTACCCCCATCCAGCACAACAATAAAGGAAAAAAAGTCACTTGACCAGATAATTTCCCAAGGTCAAAATTTTGTGTGTTTGTGTGTGAGTCTAAGTGATTGGTCAAAAGAATGGAGAGGATTTTATTTTACTTACTTAATAAAATATACCAAATAGCTTATTAGACATTTCTGAGGTTTTTATCCTTCACTAGTATACATTTCTTGACTCTAAGAAGTCCAAAGTAAAACATGTAATCTTCCATCACAACTTGATGCTTTCAGGGAATGATGCATCTATTCCATAACAAAACCAGAAACATAGAAATCATCCTGTACACTATCTTCTTTCTCACTCCTGCTAAATTCCATAAATTTTACATCTAAAATATATCATTAATCATCCACTCCATGCTGACTCCATCTCTACCATGCAGTCTGGGAAATCTTCTCTTGCCTGTGCTTGGCAGGAGTTCCTCGACTGGTTTCTCTTCCCTCATTCTTATGATTTCCACTTCTTTGTCATTTCTGCCACTAGGGTAAATTTTCCACACAAGCCAAACATCTCTTACTGTATTCCCAACTGATGGAAACATTCCTGTGGCTTTCCATTGCTCTTCAGTGATGGAGAACCGTGAGCATGGTCTCCAAGGCCCTGCCTCAACTTGCCCTTCTAAGCTTCTTCTCATCTTATCTCCAGTCACAGCAACCATTTCTTTATTCTTGAAGAAAGTCATGTTGCTTCCTCACCTCTACATTTTCCTCCTTTACCTTCTTACTTTCACCTACACTGGGGATTATTTCTCAAGTTCATTTCTAGCTCAGAGTTTTTGTTCTTGCAGTTTTCTGTTGCAGAAGTATTTAGATCTTCATATGATGGACTTGTTCTTGACATTTCAATCTTAGTTCAAATATCATTTTTTGGTGAGGTTTTCCTTAACTAAGCAATCACTCTCTCCTGTGTCACCCAGATTCATTTTATTGGTAGCTCTTATATTGCTTTCTTTGTTTCTTTGCTTGTTTTTCTTCTTTTTTTTGTCTGTCTCCCTTACTAGAGAGAGCAACAAGAATGAGTAAATGAATGAAAACATTAAAATAAAGTAGCATGACAGTTGACGCCTTTAATTTCAGCTCCCCAGGAGACAGAGATGGGAGGTTTACAGTTTTAGGCCAGTCTGGGCAAAAGTTAGCAGGACTGTATATCAAATAAAAAAAAAAAAGCTGTGAACATGGTGGTATACATCTATAATCACAGCTAGGTAGGAGGTAAAGGCAGGAGGATATCTTCTGAAGCTGGGCCTGGGCAAAAAGCATGAGGCCCTAACTGAAAAATAAACTACAGTCAAAAGGGCTGGAGGAGTGGCTGAAGCGTAGAGTATTGTTTTGCAAGTGTGAAGATGACTTTGAACCTTAGTACTGCCCTTCCCTCTCAAGACAATAATTTGGGCTCCTTCACTTGACTCTTTCTTTTAAAATTCATATCTTAGTGGCAGGTTAGCTAGGCTAAGAAAACCAAAGGCAACATTTTTCTCTCATATGCGGAATATAGGCTCAATACAAATACAGCAATGTTACGGAAAACAGGTTATGCTAAGGCGAAGTCACATATGAGAGAAGGAGGGAAAAAGGCGGAAGTTAAGAAGGTAATATCGTTGAGATATTCTCTATTCAAGAATGAATATAGGATTTTTAAACCTGTTGAAATCAACGTAAGAAGGGAACTAAGGTAGAAAGGAGAAAAATAGAGAAGATGAACCAATTTGGGCTATAATACATATGTACATGGAAGTGTCACAATGAAACATCCTGTATGGGTATCTTAAATAAACAAAAATGTTACTTTTTTTTTTTTTTACAAAAGCAGAGAAGAGGAAAGCAAAACAGGTCTTGTCTATGGGGTGGGTACCGGTGGGAGCAGGAAGATAAAAGGAAAGGTATAGGAGGGTGAATATTGTTATAAGAGTTGCAGGAATGATTATAGGTTCTGAGCTGAGAATACTGCTTGACACAGGGCTAGCTATCAGTATTTATCACTACTACAGCATTAGCATATTAAAATTCATCTAAAGAAGTTTATGGGCAAAACAGGTGAATATTGTAATTTTAAGTAACAAAGTAGAAAACACTGAAATAATCTTTTGTTAAAATATTTTTAGTTGTTGACAGATAAAAATTGTATACACTTGTGCTGCACAACAACAGATTTTGAAATGGCTAAATTGAGCTAGTTAAGATATGCATTACTTCATTTATTTTCTGTGGTGAGAAAATCTTCAAATCTGCTCTTTTAGCAAATTTCAAGCATGAAATATGTAATTAGTCATATGATCATACTGTATAGTAGATCTCTTGAAATTCTTTCTCTTTTCTAAATGATATTTTTTATCCTTTGACCAACATTTTTAAAGTTTTACAAAATAAGAAACAGAAAAGGATTTAATGCAAACTAAAATATTCAGACCTACCACTTACATAACACTCTATAAAGACGAATGCTTTACGGTAAGTCATATCACACACCCAGGATTGGTTAAGGATGGGAAAAACAGAGGCACCATGAGGTTGAAAGGTTTGTCTCAAGACCCTAGCTCCTGCCCCATAGGATCAAACTCTGAACACAGCTCTTAGGACTCCATGTTCAGAACTTTCCACCATTCTAAGTCTCCCATCTTTTGTTGTAGTACCCAGTACACAGTCTACATACAAGCTTGGTGTACTAGAAAAGCAGACTGAGCAAGAGAAGTATCACATGTTCTCTCTCATGTGTGGAACCTAGTCTCTAAAAATGAATGACAGGAATGTAAAACAGGTTCTGTTGGGGTGGATAACAGCGAGAGGGGTGACAGTGAATGTAGAGGTTATAGGTGAGATGAACACGGTCTAAGTACTTTATATACATTTACAAAAATATAACAGGAAACATTGAAATTATTTTAAGAAAGGGGAGAGGAGATGAGGAAGAATAAGAGAGGGAGTGAATTTGATTGGGGTACATTGTATGCATAAGTGAAAATATCCCAGTGAAACCTCTTTGTACAACTAATATATGCAAATAAGAAATGGAAAAAAGACAAAAAAAAAAGAAGTCTCCAATTCATAAAAAACTTTTTGGAAGTACTATAGATATTTTTAAAAATTTTTCAGTTCTGTAGTTTGTTAAACTTCCTATACTTGCTTTATAGTTATGTATGTTTACATTTTGATTCATAGATGAGGGTTGGCACAGCAGTATTTCTTAGCCTTTGTACTCTCAAGATCCAAATCTCACCTGCATGTGCCAACACACTGGATTGGTGCAAGAAAATTCCTGGAGTTTCAGACCAATGAAAACTGTTAGCCTTGGTTCTCTTGAACTTGAAGTTATCTCTGAAAGATAGGACCACCCAGGAAACAAAACTAATGACCTATTTTTTATCTGAAGCCATTTCTTGGCTTTGGTGTTGCTGAGAGTAGTGGAAGATGGAAGGGAGAGGTGAGCGATAAAGCACGGATACTATTGACTTTTACCTCTTGTGGTCCTACACCCATACATGGAGACTAGACAATTCTCCTAACATATCTCATTCAGTCAGGCAGTCAGCCATTAGATAATAACACTGAATTTTCCCCCCTGAAGCCAATTATAAACTGGTGGTCGGGAGAGAAATTCTGTATTGAATTACCAACTAGTTCCAATAGAATCATTTCCAACAGTAATTAGGACTGATAGAATGCTCAATTTTTAAACATAGTACCAAGTTCCAGAATTTTTAAGACCAAAAATTACAGCCCAGTTTACTTGCTATATCCCCCTATTTTAAGAGTGTGGAAAGATCATTTTGCAAAAAATAGTAAATCATAACCTTATGAGCAGGAAGCATCATATTCCTTCTTACTGCTATGGGCGTCCCATGGAATTCAAGAGAGTAATTGGGAGAAGACAGAGAGTTTGACTGCTCTTGATCAGAGGGTCTCTCTAGTTGAAAGTTTGTCTTGGCTCAAAATATATAATATGACATCTTGGCTTTGTGGTCACTGGCAATTACATGTATTAATGTTTTATGAATATCAATCAAACTGTCTCTAGTAGTTATCTCAATTGATGGAGTGGAAAGGCAATTCTATCTGCTGGACTAAGATACTTGCCACTATTTTTATCAAAGGAAGAGACAGCATTTTATTTAGACAAGATGAGGTAATGGAAGTTGTTTGCAATGAGGAGATTATTTTTAATTGTTAGTGTCTGGCTGGGAAGTGTTCTGAACCATTGACTTGGCTTAGTAATGCCCCAGAAATTAATAACCCTTGGTGGGAACCAAGAATGATACATCAAAAGGAGTCGTGAAGTATTACCCTGGAAAAATTGATAAGACGCCTTTCTTTGTAGGCTCATATTTCTCCACTTTTCATAACTTTAGGATAGTAACAGTAGCCATTGGATATACATTATACCAATAAGGACCATATGGGGCCTGGTAAAGCAAGCTGAAAACACATGTGTTTGACAAGCTGATACTAAGAGTATGAGCCATTCTTGCTGGCTTGAAAAGAGAGAACCACAATTATTGTGTGTTTGAGCCAATTCTCACATTAAGTGATTTCTTGAAGAAACTGTGTCCCTGCTATTTTCCTCCTTTTTAGCAGATAAGTTCCAAATGAACATCATGTTCTAGAGCCTGAAAAGTCAGAAGTGTTATTTTCATATAGTTCATTTAAATAAGTCTAAGTTTCCTCTTTTCTTATCTCAGGAGTGAAGGAACTGCTTGAGTTTATAGTTTCTGCCACCCATTGCTGGTATTTTCCCCTCGTCCTTTGTGCTCCATTAGTTCTGTATAAGAAAAAGTGCTGAGGATTAATTGTCACATCAAAGGGGGAAATGCCACTGTAGGAACCAATAATGGATATTTATAAGCACTGAGATTACTTGTAAATGAATATGCAAATATTACATCATGGAAATAGGAATGAAAAATTGAAATCTCACCAGATCATATGAATCAAAAGCTTATTCATAACCTTCCCTACTCCAGGCTTTAGAAAATTTATCCGTACACAGTCTGGCTTTATTCAACTCTGGAAGGCAGTGCATAAATGTGGAGGGATTGCCAAAGCATTGAAACATTAGACGGTTAATAAAGGACAATAGTCAGGAGGCGACTTGGTGATTTGGGTTCTGCTGTTGGGTACTTGGGCTTGAATCTGGGCTAGCTCTTGTCATAGTTCTGGATAAACAAGATAAGATGGATAAAAGGACAGGTTAGTGATGGCATGAAAACTCACCTGCCTGTATTCAAGCCCAGCTCTGCCATTTCCTGTGACTGACTGAGCCACCATGAGCAGATTGGTTCATTGAGACTTCCTGGCCCAAGTTGTCCCATTTATAGCACGGAACAATAACAATGCTTACCACAGCAGAGGTCATTACAAGGATTATGTTCCTAGTAGAAATCCCTAATGCAGGCCTGGCCCTTACTAAAAAAGCTGTACATGAAAGTTGGTACAGTTAAACTTCTATGCTCTGCCTTGTCAAGAGAATAAAATCTGTTCATGTCGCAGAACTCTTTCTTTTAAGTGGCCAAACACAGGTGAGGTTTTAGGTATCTTGAATGTCAGATTTTATAAAACCGTCATTCTACTTGGCTGTCCTGGGATGCTGGAAATGGAAAATAGTTTTGAAGGGTGACTGACCTGAAGATTTCACATTCTATTTTCTTATTAAAAGCCTCTAAGTATCTACAAGGAAAAGTGGCATCTTTTATGAACACCTGAGTGGTGATTCCATTGAGCCATTCTTTAATAATACATTGTCAATTAACATCAATTAAGTAAAGATGTTTTTGATTCTGGGTTGACTTCTTTTCCCTTGATCACTTAATCTTCAAAACCCTTGGAAATTGCACCTTTTCTTTTGAACAGTAAATACTGTAACCCAATCTATGCAATCTGTATGATCTGTCCTCTGCAGCTCCCAATGAAGACATTCTCCCATCTCCACAATCCTCCTTTCAGCCACTCATTTTATAAATGTTTGCCAAGCATATGTGATAACCAGGTGATTCTCCAACAGAGGATATAGCCAATCCAGTCCCTTGGAGACCTATGTCCCAGTGGAGGAAACACAAAAGTGAGTAATGCTATGGAGAAAATAATTCAGAATGAAGGAAACAGAAAGGGCCACTATTTTATACAGAGCAGGTAAGATTTGAGCAGCCATTGAAGGGAAATATGTGTAGGTTTAGAGCTTGAGGCTGTCTGGGTGATGGACATTCCATTCTGATGGAACAAAAGAACAGCAGCCTTCTTCAGGGAGTGTTTGGCATGTTCAGGCTTGAGTGGTGGGATGAGGTCACTGGTACTGGCATCACCCTATTTTACAGTCTAGAAAACTGAGATCTAGACAGGCTCCACAACAAAGCTAAGATCACAAAGTTAGAAAATGGTGTAGTGGGGTCTGTGCCTTCTGCACATCTCTGGGGTCTGTGTTTGACTATTTCTCAGTGTGGTTCACTTCTTTGACACCAAGAGCTGTTCCATGCAGCAGGAGCAGGTCAAGGCAGCCCATTTCTTTCTCCTCATTTACCACCCAAATGAGTTCTTCTTTCATCCCAATTAACAAACTAACCTAATTCACTTACATATCTATTAATCTCTCCTTTTATGTTGCTTTGTGTGATTTTTTTCTCTATTTGCTTTTTCCTTTTTATGATTCTAAATAATAAGGCTTCTGAGATCAGTTTGCAGCTGACGATGAAGGTTATAGACTGATGCATTGTTGTGGCTTTTTCTCCCTTTTTTTCCAGTACATGAGTTAGTTACTTATGCACTAAATCAGTTTTTCCTCCACTACATCATTTGGTGAGCACAATAGTTCATGTGATAATCAGGGCTGATTCTCATGCCTATTCTAGGTACTAATTTACTGTGTTATGATATATGGAACAAAAGATAATCTTTGTTTTCTCATTCTCCCTACCACAGTTATATAACTTAATCTACCCAGGACTATTGTCATACTAAAAATGTCACAAGATCAATCCAGCCCTCACATTGGTATATACATTTTCCAGAAAATTACAGTCTTCAGTTTGACTAGATGAGTAAGCTAATTTGGATTTTTCTCATTTTGCAATACCATTGACAGAGGCACAGTTATCATGGACTTTTTACATAGTAATGGGGCTGTAAATCCAATATAAAAAAGGGAAATGAAGATATTTTAAAAGGGGAGAAACTTATTAAGAGTGTTGTGACTTCATTTTAAAATTTGAAAGCAAGCAAAAATAGTCAAGAAAATGACTAGAACACAAATTGGTTTACTGAATACACTCCAATATTAGAAACTCAGGTTTTTCCTTCCATTCTTATAAATGAATTTCTAATGAATTAGCTAAGCAAATCAAACAATATATTCGCTAATTTTTCTCTAATCCCTGAAAGAGAGGCTGAAGATATAAAATATTATTATCCCTTTTGACTGAAATGGGAACATTCCTAATATTATTGAATGGTGTATGTCTACCCTAGTAGTGTGAGATTTTGGTTACAGAAATCTTTCTTTTGTCAACACTATTGCCTTATTTATTCTTCACCACCTGGTCTGAGCCATGAGTGCATATACTATATTAGTATGAGAAGCTCTGGTATTTTCTTATATCATAAAATATCACTCCCAAATCCCAGTAGACTTGTGGTTTGCAGAATTCTTTGCAAAAGCTGCAAATAGTTCATACTTTAAAACCATTCTTTGTGTGAAGTTCTATTGAAAATTCAAAGATATCTGATAGAAAAAGCAAGAGATTTAGCAGGCACATACACAGCATGAAGCATTTAGATCTTTTGTTAAGAGTATTTACACATTCTAGAGGTAATTAAATGATAAATGCTTGTAAAATCTTTAGTAATATGTATTAATTTTTAGTAAACAAACCCTAATGTAATGGGGATGATGATGGCTTACTTTCTTACTGAGTATTCTCATTGAGGAAGGTAGAAATGATGTGTTTGCTATTTGACTCTCTTGCCTAGATTTAATTAGGTATTGATTCTGAACTCTGCACAACGTAGATAGAGAGAAAAGCTAGAGGAAGACAAGGCCCAAGTGTTTTTCAGCTTCCTCGTGAGGAGTTATTGAGTTTCAACAAGAAATTAGTGAATGGTGATTTCTTAAAGAAATTGGACTGTATGTAAGTAGGAATGCCAATTAAAATAATTTAAGCTCACAAATTTATAGTCAGCTTAAAATCATAAGATGTCTGATAGATAAATATGCCAAAGTGCATCCTGTTCTTTATTTCTAGATATAGCTACCAATAATATATCCAGACTACCATGGGTCTAAAGGAAAATACATAAATGAGTAGATAAGAAACATTTACAATCAGCATATCCATTATACAATGCATATCAACTCTTCAAAGAGATATATTTTTCTTATAGAGTTTGAATATTGCCTCTATATCTGTTTTGTACCATAAAGTTGTTAATAAAATTATTCCTAGTTTATAAGAAAAAACAAGTTAAGCCCAGTCTGTTCATCAAATATTTAATTATGGCCAATTATTGAATATGACAGTAAACCATTGTCTCTTTCTTTACAGCTATGTAATTGCTTCTCTTGGTGAATGAAGGAGGTATCATTTTTACAGCAAAAATCAAAGAAAATTTTTAAGAGAAAAATATATTCCTAGCATTCCAGATTCTGCATGAGTGTCTCCCAGCTGTGTTGTTTGAAATGATTTATATAAACACATAGTGTGGACTTGGGCGGAAGAAGGTGCTATTTTTCTAGCCCTGGTCTAAATCTGATTTTATTGATAGGAGGCACAATTTTTGTTGTAGAAATATATTTCCTTTTCATGTATATATTTCTGAAGAATATTTTGTTTCCTAAGGAAAACTTAGTGTTACAGTGATACTTCCTGAATGTAAGCTGTAATTCACATGGCACCCTGGATTTTTCATCAGCTACCTCACCACCTACTAGATTTCAGATTCCTTAGAAGTAGAGTAGAAAAGGTGCCTTTATGTGACTATCTGCAGAGAAATTCTGAGGAAACACAATGGTCTGTGTATGTGTTTTTAATTTCATGGAAGAAAAGAATGTTCATCTGAAATACATTTTTATAAATGCTCTCTAAAGGCTAGAGGATCCAGTATATTTGGTTTGACCTGAAATGCTGGCATTAGGTGCACCCACACTTACCTAGGCTATCTTTTAATTTTTAAAACAATTTGCTGAGATGTAATTAATGTTAAACATCTCCACACATTTAATGTATACAACATGGTGAGTTTGGAGAGAAGTATACAACTGTGAAACCATCACTAAAAGTTATGTAATAAACTTATTACTGCTCAAAGTTTCCATCCACCCTCATTATTACTTTGTGATGAGGACACTTAACATATGATCTACTCTCTTAGTACATTTATAAGTATTCTCTACAGTATTGTTCACTTCAGGCTCTATGGTACACAGTAGATCTTTAGAGCTCACTCATCCTACAAACTGACACTTTGTAACCTTTGATTAATTCCTTCTCTCCCTACATCCCAGTCCTCAACAGCCATCATTCTAGTCCTTGCTTTTATAAGTTTGACTATTTCCAATTAACCATATAACTAGCATCATGAAGTATTTGTTTTGTGTTGGGCTTATTTCACTTAGCATAATGTTCTTCAGTTCATCCACACTGCTATAAGTGACCAGATTTATTTCTTTTTAAAAGATGAATGTTATATAGTTACAAATTATGTATCATAATAAATTTCATAGTTAGCAGAATATGTGGTTAAATATTTTGTGATATATTATCTATAGAATATATTCAGAATATAGAACATATTATTATTAATGATGATAGCATAAAATAAGGTTGATTTTTATCTTGGCTATTGCAAATAATATTGCACTGAATACAGGAGTGCATATGTAGCTTCATATACTTTGTACTGTTGTTTAGTTTCAAATTGAATGATTTCCTTAAGCACTTCTCCTAAGGCAGGTCTGGTGGTGATAAACTCCCTTGGCCCTTGTTTCCTGGGGCTATCTTTATCTCTTATTTATTTATTTATTTATTTATTTATTTATCTTTTATTTTGACAGTACTGGGGTTTGAACTTGGAACTAGGCCAGCACTCTACCACTTGAGCCACTCCACCATCCACATTTATTTTTCAGGTACATTTTTTCCAAGTAAAATATTTGTCATTTGCAGTGTTTCTCTTTTAGCAATTTGAATTTAGCTTTCTACTCCTCTGTGGCCTGTAAGATTTCTGTTAAGAAATCCACTAGATTTCTACAGATTCCATCTAACACAATAGCATCAAAGATGGTTATCAATCTTTGATCATCTGGGATTGTAGTAACTTCATTGCTAGTGACAAAAACTACTAGATAAAGTCTAAGTTGGGGGATCTGTTTTCTGCCATATAGTGATTGAGTTAGCATGAATCTATCTCCTGTAAAACATCTATTGAAACAGTGGATACACTACAATGAAAATATGTGCAAATCTTATTTCAAAGGCAGAAAAGGAGAGTCTAATGTGCCATAGATGGAGAAGGAAGGTAACACCAGGGAGACAGAGAGGAAGTATGACTAGGGACACAAATCTGGAGTCAGAAAACCTGGATCAAAATCCTGACTGTCATTCACTAACTCACTCCAAACTAGTAACAACAGCATCAACTGTACACCAGACTTCTAAATAATTAATTGGCAAAAGGAGATGCCATAATGGAAGCTGGAAAATAAGCAGTAATGAATAAAAATGCAAACACCACAAATCAAATTGTCACACAGTCAAAGTGTTACTACAGTCAGAAATTTATAGCCTTTAATTTATGTGCTAGGAAAAAGACTGAAGTTAATAATCTCAGAATCTAAGTTAAAATTAGACTAAAAGAATGAAACAAGAAAAAAGCAATAATAAAAATAAAAATGAAAAATAGAAGCAAAGAAACAATGGAAAGGATCAACCAAGCTCAAACTGTGTTAAAAATATGGAAAAAAGTGCCCATTTCTGAGACAATCTATAAAGGACAAAGGAAGAAGACTTTAAGAACACACAGGGAATAATAAATGGTTCTGCAGACATGTTTTAGTATTGAGTGCATACAAAAGATTTTATGTTAACCCATTTGGAATCCAGAAGATAAATAGATATGTTCATAAGTGATTGTGTTCACAGAAAATATAAGAGGCTATAACCTCTTAAAAATCAACTTAGGGATGGGTTGTAGCTCACCAGTAAAGTGCTTGTCTAGCAAGTGCAAGGCCGTAGGTTCTATTCCCAGAACCACTCCCTCAAAATCAAATTAGTAATAAGAACAACACCACTGACATGTTCTACAAAATGTACATCCACAAACACACGCATAAAGCAGCACAACTAAGAAAAAAGAACATAGACTTTAGATTATAAGCCAAGTTACAGCAGACGTTCAAGGAACAAGCAATTCAAATTTGATACAAGCTCTTCAAATTAATAAAGAAAGTGAGATATCATCCCTTCTCATTTTATGGTACTAGTATGACTTTGGATATTACCAATATAAAAAGAGAAATTATAAAGCAGTTTCATTACTGAATATAGATACAAATGTCTAAATAAAATCCAAGCAATTTGAATTTTGGGTGTTCTAAAACAAATAACATATCAGGATCATTGGGTAACTCACTGCATGTTAGAATGTTTTTGACTATAAGTAAAACAGAAGCCAACAAAGAGTAGCATGTATTATCCCATGAAACAAGAAACATAGAGATCTCAGGGTTAATTCAAGACCACAACTGTGTTTTCAGGGACTCACTTCCATTTAGCATTTCTCTATGCAATGTTCTGTCATGTATGAATGACTCCCTGCACTGTTACAAGATAAAAAGAAATGTATAATATGCTCAGGGGCAGGAAATAGATGAGTCCCTCCCCTGTCTTCTTCCCAGAAACCTCAAGCAGAATACAATTTAGGTCTTGTTGGTCAGGGTCTTATAACTTATCCATGTTTGAACTAACCACTGAGAGACATAACAGAATTACTATGATGTGTTCAGACTAATCCAAATTCACCCTTGGACTGGGTTGTAGACCAACTCATGAACCACATGACCTCTACATACCTGAACAAAATCAATTCTATCTTATTGAAGCACACTTGAAATAATGGTTCAGGTGCAGCCAATAGAAGTGAAACATAAAGAAGGAACTATCATATTCTTTTCAGCTAGGCAATGGTGACTCATGCCATGGCTGAAACTGGGAGGATCACAGTTTCATGGCCAGCCAAGGAAAAAAGTTTGCAAGACCCCATCTGAAAAATAACCAGAGAAAACTGGGCTGCATGTGTGGCTCAATTGGTAAGTGCCTGTTTTGCAAGCACAAAGTCCTGGGTTCAAACTCCAGTTCCATAAAAAAAAAATGATCTTCATAATTATAGTGAAAACAATGGATAAAATTCATGCTTTAAGATTCAACTCCACTTCATGATAAACGCTCTAAGAAAACTAGGAATGGAAGGAATGTACCTCAACATTATAAAGGCTATATATGACAAACCTATGGCCAACATCATACTTAATGGGGACAAACTGAAACCTATTTCCCCTAAAATGAGGAACGAAGCAAGGGAGCCCACTTTCCCAACTCCTATTCAATATAGTCCTGGAATTCCTAGCCAGAGCAATAGGCAGAAAGAAAAAATAAAAGGAATACAAATAGGTAAAAAAAACTGTCAAAATATCCCTATTTGCAGACCTCAAAGACCCAAAAAACTCTATCCCAAAACTCCTAGACACCATAAACAGCTTCAGCAATGTGGCAGGATTCAAAATCAACTTACAGGGAGGGGGCGGAGTGGGTGGTAAGGAAGGGGGTGGGGGCAGGAGGGAGAAATGAACCAAGCCTTGTATGCACATATGAATAATAAAAGAAAGCTGGTGGAGTGGCTCAAGTGGTAAAGTGCCTGCTTAGCAAGTGTGAGGCCCTGAGTTCAAGCCCCAGTACTGCAAAAAAAAAAAAAAAAAAAAAAGAAAGAAATGAATAATAAAAGAAAAATGAAAAAGAAAAAAAAAACAAAATCAACTTACAAAAATCATTAGTTTTTCTATAAACCAACAATGAACAAATTGAGAAAAAATATATGAAAACAATTCCATTTACAGTAACCTCAAAAAATCAAATACCTGGGAGTAAACTTAACAAAGGATGTGAATGACCTCTACAAGGAGAACTGTAAACCCCTGAAGAAAGAGATCGAGGAAAACTACAGAAGATGAAAATATCTCCCGTGCTCGTGGATTGGTAGAATCAACATAGTAAAAATCGTTATACTACCTGAAGCAATCTACATGTTCAATGCAATTACCATCAAAATCGCAATGATATTCATCATAGAGATCGAAAAATCTACCCTAAAGATCACTTGGAAACACAAGAGACCGCGAATAGTCAAGGCAGTACTCAGTAAGCAGAGCAATGTTGAAGGTATCACAATACCTGACTTCAAACTGTATTATAGAGCAATAGCAATAAAAATAGCATGGCACTGGCACAAAAACAGATATGAAGACCAGTGCAACAGAAGAGAGGACCTGGATATGAATCCACATGGCTATGCCCACCTTGTTTTTGACAAAGGTACCAAAAACGTATGATGGAAAATAGCCTCTTCAACAAATGTTGCTGGGAAAAGTGGTTATCTGCCTGCAGAAAACTGAAACTAGATCCATGTTTATCACCCTGTACTAGTATCAACTCAAAATGGATCAAGGACCTTAATTTAATATCAGACCCAAAACTCTGAAGCTAGTACAGAAAAAAGCAGGGAATACTCTAGAAGCAATAGGTATAGGTAAGGACTTCCTCAATAGAACCCCAGCAGCTCAGCATCTAAGAGAAAGAATGGACAAATGGGACTACATGAAATTTAAAAGCTTCTGCACAACAAAAGAAATGGTCTCTAAACTGAAGAGATCACCCACAGAGTGGGAGAAAATATTTACTAGCTATATATCAGACAAAAGACTAATATCCAGAATATACAGGGAGCTCAAAAAACTAATCCCCTCCCCCAAATCAATGAACCAATAAAGAAATGGGCAACTGAACTAAACAGAAATTTATCAAAAGAAGAAATCCAAATGGCCAAAAAACACATGAAAAAATGCTCACCATTTCTGACCATAAAGGAAATGCAAATCAAAACCACACTAAGATTTCACCTCACCCCTGTTAGAATAGCCATCATTAGCAACACCACCAACAACAAATGTTGATGAGGATGTGGGGAAAAAGGAACCTTCATACACTGCTAGTGGGAGTGAAAGCTGGTGAAACCACTCTGGAAAAAAATATGGAGGCGTCTTAAAAAATTAAACATAGACCTGCCATATGATCCAGCAATCCCACTCCTAAGGGATATACCCAAAGGAATGCGACTCAGGTTACTCCAGAAGCACCTGCATACCCATGTTTATTGCAGTGCTATTCACGATAGCCAAGTTATAGAAACAGCCAAGATTCCCCACTACTGACGAATGGATTAAGAAAATGTGGTATTTATACACAATGGAATTTTACTCAGCCATGAAGAAGAATGAAATCTTGTCATTTGCAAGTAAATGGGTGGAACTGGAGAACATCATCTTAAGCAAAGTTAGCCAGGCTCAGAAGACCAAAAATTGTATGTTCTCCCTCATATGCGGATTATAGACCTAAAATAAATGCAGTAATATTATTGGACATGGGTCACATGTTAAGGGGAGAACACATACATGAGGAATAGGGAAAGGTAGGAAACCCAAAAATTGAAAGTGTTTGAGGTGTCCACTGTAGAGGAGTTAATATAGTAACCTTAAAATGACAGAAGGTTTCTATGGGAAGGTGACTGGGAAGTAGTGAAGAGATTTGGTAGAGATGAACCAATTTGGGTTGTAATACAACATGCATGGAAGCAATGCTAGGAATCTCTCTATATAGCTATCCTTATGTCAACTAGCAAAAACACTGTGTCTTTCTTATTATTGCTTATGTCTTTTCTTCAACAAAATTGGAGAAAAGAGCAGAAGAAGTTCTGCCTGGAAGAAAGGGGGTGCTAAAGAGAGGTAGGGGTCAGGGAAGGGCCAGGGGAGGGGGCAGGGGAAAGGGGCAGAGGAAGAAATGGCCTAAATAATGTTTGCACATATGAATTTAAAAAAACAAACAAACTCATGCTTTAATCTTCAGTAAAAACAATGAAAATCATTTAAAAATGGAAAATGGAAAGGAAGTTAATGTATTAAAGATAATTTTCCAAACTCTAAAAATCTTAAAAAGTATTCCTTTACATTCAGGAACTAGTCAAGAATACCAGGTCTTTCCACTAGCATTTTAATGGCTATCCACATCTGATACCTGAAATGAAGTGGAAAGAACTCAAAATGAAATGCCAAGATTGGTTAGAAAGAGACAAATTTTTGCAGACATTATTATTATCTGCATTAAAAATGTTAGAAAATCTATTACCAAATTAATATAATATATGAACTGACTTAAAGGGTATAAAACTGTAACTAAAGTACAAAAAGATATAATTTTCAATGGCAGCAAAAGAAGTAGCTAGCAATAAATTTTTTGAAATATTAATGGAGAAAATGAAAGATTCTTATGATTAGATTAAAAGTCCTATTTTCTAAAATTCCTAAGTGAAAAGGAAATAAACACACCAGTTTCATAGGGTTGTTTTATGAACTAAATGATGCAATATGTATAAATCACCTTAACACTATTCTTTGCTTAAAAACCACTTAAAAAGAGAAGTTTTAAATATATTATTACAGAACAAATATTTCATTATTTTGAGAATGAAATATTTCCTAATAACTCTGGAGTTCTTCAAAGCAATTATAAATCACAGGGTGACTTGCACATTTTTTTCGGGTAATTTAAATCCAGAACTCCTTTGCTGATCTAAACCAAAGTCGAATCTTTCCCTTTATCTATGGATTTGCTCAAGGCTTGTGTACACAGTTTGTCTTATTATCCATTTCAGTTCACATTTTTTTACTTTTTAATTGGGTATGTATAGAAATTTTTTGTACTTCCAAAAAAAGAAAGTAAATTTTCCTATGTCTGGAAAATTGTTTTTGCTTCTTTTTTATTCCATATAACATGTAGTATTGATTCATTTAGTAGAAAATATTTTTGAGTGATTAATTACTCTGTGTCAGGCACTAGTTCAGGTTCATAGAATAAATAAACAAACAAGATCTATGAACTCTATCCCTGCATAGATTGCATTTTAATGAGGGAGACAAATATTAACCAATAAACTTAAGAAATCATGAAGCCATAGTGGTAGAGTCTTCTCATTGTTCTGTTCCTCTATTTCCTGGCACATAGCTAGACAAATTACTCAGGTTCTCTTGCAATTAGGTTTTTCCATGTGAGTAAATCCTTGCCAATGTTACTGGAAGTAATCTTGGCACTTGCCAATGGTCCAATGTGGTCCTCCAGTGTCTTCCTGCATTTTGCTCCATCGCAGGGCCCTAAGGGGAGATGGAACTACAATACTCACTGAATTGCTGTGTGAAGAAAATCTGTCCTCTGACCAGAAACAGTACTTTGGGCTGTTTCATGTTTAAATTATATTTTATAAGATTCTTAGATAATTTGGGTTTTATTTGCACTATAGCATTCTCTGGATAAAATGAATATATGATACGATTGAAGGAATTGATTACAAGGTGAAAAACAAAAGCAGGCAAAGTAAATGGATCTGGGGTACCCAGGTGTGGGGTGACTGCAATTTTAGTTAGAGTAGCTAGGACTGGTTTCACTGAGAAATGATTGTGTTCCATTTTTAGATCTAGCACCCACAGATTGGGTGACTTAACAGAAAATGGTTTCCTCACAATTCTTGAGTCTAGGAGTCCAATACAACATCATCAGCAAGGTTGGCTTCTTTCAAGTCCTCTCAGATCAGTTTGTACATGGTTGCCTTCTTTCTGTGTATTCTCATGTTCTTCCCTTCATATGTCCCTGGCTCCCAAGTACTGGTTAGAGAACGGGCTCAATCCAGTGGCCTAATGTCCATTCACCCTTAGAAGTGGCTGTATTAGTTTGCTAGGGATGCTGTAACAAAGTACCTCTAACTGGGTGCTTAAGCAACAAGAAAGCATTGACTCTTACAGTTATGGAGTCTGGAACTCCTAAATCGAAATGTAGGCAGGGTTGGTTCCTTCCAAGGCTCATGAAGGAAGGATCTGTTCCAGGTCTCTGTCTTTGGCTTATAGTTAGCCATGTTTATATTCAGGTAATGTTCTCCCTGTGTGCAGTGCTATGTCTAAATTCTCTCTCTCTCTCTCTCTCTATATATATATATATATCTGTATCTATCTATATCTCTCTCTATATATCCATCATTAGATTAGGACCTACCCCCAATGAGCTCACTTAACCTTAATTAACCTTAATTAACTTAATTAACACTTAACCTTAATTAACACTTTACAGACTTACATTTTCAAGTATTTGGGAAAAGGAAGGAGACCAGTGGGAGGAAGAAGGGGGGGTGATGGGGGGGTGACATGAATATAATCAAAATACATTGCACACATGTATAAAAATGCCATAATGAAAGCCGGTAAAAAGTGCAAAAAAAGAAAGGTAGAAAACAACCACATAAAAAGGCACATATTTTTCAACTGCATTCGTGTTCGAAGGTACTAGTGGTTAGGACTTCAGGGTGGGCAGGTGGAGGGGCAGAATTCAGTACATAACAGTGCCACTTCATAGGATCTGCAGAGATGTGAAGGAATTATGCAAGGAGATAGCTCAAAGGTGTCTGTTAATTCCAGTATAATGACTGGGAGGTAGGAGTAAGCCTGACAGAGCAAGGGATCACTGATAGTAAGGTTTTTATTCTACAGAAGTGAGAAGCCAATACAGGGGCAACATTAGCAACTTGAATGTCTTGAAAGGATTATTCTGCATGCTTTGAAGAAAATATCCATAAGGGTAGAAGTAGGAAAACTTGTTCGGATGTATCACCAAAAACCAGATAAGAGTTTCTAGGGATTCAGTCAGGTTAGCGTGGAGATGACCAGATTTTCATGTGTTTTGAAAGCAGAGCCAAGGATATCTGCTTGCCGTTTGAATGTGGCTATGTAGGCAAAGAGAAGAGGCAAAGACAATTCCAAGGATTTGGACTTGAGAAAGAGAAATGTGTGACAATGTTTTCTGACTAGATGGCAGAGTCAAAATTATTTACAGTTTTGTTTTAGATGTCTTAAATCTGACATGCCTCAGTAGGTTTTACATTGGTGTCAAATCACATACAATTGCTGGTGTTCAATTGTATATAACTGTAAAGATAGCAATTTCACGTCGTTCAAATGAATTCAAATGTGCAGTTTAGAAGAGATGTCTTAGGATCATCAACACCAAGGTGATATTTCAAGTCACATTACAAGATCAGATCTCTGTAGTAGCCTGGGTCCAAGCAGAAACCAGAAATTAATCATTAATATTTACTGGAGGATATAATATAAAAAGACATTACCAGTTGAAAAACTAACAAGGCAATAAGAAGACAAGCTGACACTATGATAACACAGAGGGAGCTACCTGAGGAAGCAGGTGTTATACTTCATCTGGGAAAATGAAATGAAGAGTTGGGGATTAATAAAATTTGAAGGCTTAGAAGAGAATTCCATGGGGTTGGGATTCAGACCTCTGAGAAAGTGACACCATTTCCCTGGAGTTTCTGAGAGGGTATAAAGTCTGGTAATGTGAGGTGAGGGAGATCCTATAAAGTCCCCAGGGAAACTCTAAAGAACATCCACTTTGAAATCAGTTGTCTCCTTCTCTGTGAAGAGTCTATAAGGCTTAAGTTCCTTCTCCCTTTGCAAGTTGTCTATTTGCCTCTTGTACCCCCTGTTGTCCAAGGCTAAATGGGGCTCCCAGGTGAAGGAGAAGTACGATTTTCAGAGACCCTCTCCAGTCTCCAGAGTATAAAAGAGTGGCTGGAAGGAAGATCTAGTAACTAAATACCCAGCATAGTCACCAAAGGGAAGGATGTATCCTAACCCTTGGACACTCCCATGAGAAGTCAGGGAGCAGCAAAGGATGCAAAAGAAGGAATAAGCAGTGAAATTTAGGGAGAAAAATGAAATAATTCTGGAAATCCCAGTAAACGTTTCAAAGAAAATTTGTTTATCAGCTGTTCAAATGTGAAAGATCAAGTAGAATGTGAACCAAGAATTAACTAGAGAAATTAGAGAATTTAATATATACAATATGTAGGGGAGTTTTGCTATAGTAGAGAGGAGAAATTGGCAATAATTAAGAAGAAGTCAAGATGAACGATTTTTGTTTTTTTAATGACGGGAGAAATAGTAGCAGGTTTGTAAACTACTAGGAATGATTGAGGAGAGAGGGTGATGTAGAAAAGTGGTGGAACAATTCCTGGAGCAGTGCTTTGGGGATGACAAGAGGCAATGGAATCCAATGTACACACAGAAGGTCTGCTTCATGCTGGAGCATGGGCTCAGCTTGCCAATGACAGAAGGGGTGATGAGCTCATGAGTACAGATGCTAAAAAGCACACAGATGCGGTAGTGGGATCCATCAACATTCTTTCCCAGTTGCTTAAAGGATTGCTTCAATTTTCCATGTCATCAACTGAGTGGGGAATGGCAGGGAAGAACATACTAGAGAAGAGGGTAAGAAATGTAATAGATGGCAAGGGTTTGGATTCTAACTTTTAGAACCTCAGTTTCTTCATCTTACTGTTAAATAATAATGCTTTGTACAAAATAGGTAGTATAAAATCCCCTTATAAATGAAAAATATTATACAAATATTAGAAATGATGATGGTAAAACTTATACAAAATAAAATCTAAATACTTTCATAAGAAAAATAGTCTTGTATATCCATGGCTTGAAATCCTAAAATCCTTTTAGTAGGAAAATTATTTTTAACTTTCCAGTAGAAATGCTTTTTAAATAGATCTATCATACATGTGTCTCAAAGGAAAAGCCAAGTTTAAGTAAAATCCTTAAGTGGAGAACACCTCAAAGTCAGAAACAATGTCTTTTAGGTCCTAGTACTAAATGTCAGGGACAGGACCTCCTGTTTAGTACAGTTCTGCAATTTTTACTTGAGATAGTGCCTTGTTATGTAGACCAGGTTATCCTGGAAGTGACAACCCTCTTCCTCATACTCCTCCCTATCCTAGGTGTTGGAATTATAGGTAGTTCTTAGAACAGTATCTTTTTTTGGAAAATTAATACAGAAATGCTAGCCTGTCAATACTATTTATGAGAGAGAGAGAAAGAGAGAATGCATTAGATAAAATAATGTTCCTTAAGCTATTTCTAAGTCTAGTAACAAAATGTCTGGTAACAAAATATGTAGGAATATTTTATCTTTGAGCTGTCCTTGGATTTAAAATTATGGGCACACAAGCAGTTCTAAATAATTACTAGTGGAATAAGTCAATACTTCAGGTTTAATTTTTCTCTTTTAATACTTTCTCATGGGGAGTACAGATTCTTTGTACTGATAGATCTTAAATGAGATGCTGAAAGAGATGGCAGTTGAGACTAATGAACAAATAATTGTCTATTTGAGAATTAATTTGGGAAGACAGCATGACCATTCTCTATTTAGGATCATGTTAAGGCTGGCTTTTCTGCTAATTTAGAATTAGCCATCTATAAATTACATGCTCACTTTTGAGGTAAGAAAATGGTTCATTTTTCATTCACAATTCTTACTATTTTTCTTATAAGATGTCCTGGATCATGACTATGTTAAATCATTCTTTGAAAGAACAAATTCCTCTTCTGTTGATTTTAAGGACTAGGATAAAAGGACTGAGAAATCATTATAACTTATCTGACATGGTATTAAAAGAAAGGACAATGTCAAGTACCTTTATTTTAACAGTTTGAGGTATGATTTATATACCACAAAATTTACCCACTTGAAAGTATGAAATTCAATGAATTGTAGCAAATTAAGAGTTTCACAACCATCTCTACAATTTTAGAACCTCTCTCTCTCTCTCTCTCTCTTTTTCTTCTCCCCTGGGAGGTTGAGCTCAGGGCCTTGAACTTGCTAGGCAGGTGCTCTACCACTGGAGTCACTCTGCCAGCTCTACATTTTAATCTGTTAGATTTGTTTTTTGAGACATTTTCTACGAAGAGATCATATACCATGGTGGCCTTTTGTGTAAGTCTGCTTCTACTTAACATGATGCTTTTGAGGTTTATCCACGCTCTACCATGTATCAGTAGTTTATTGGTCTTATTGCTGAATACTATTACAGTTTATGTATACCAAAATTTTTTGTAGACATTTGTCTTTCCACACTGGGGCTATGATGAAATTTTACATTTGCTCCAAAAGTTAAGTATTTCCACCCTGAGCTTCTCCTTCACCATTTACTTACATTGCAAGAGGAACACAGGGGTGTGTGAGATTCCATTCTAACTTCCACACTCCAGTGAAGAGCACTGGGTGTGATCCATTGACATCTGTGATGGTCTTTCTTTGGATCAGAAGTTGACACTGTTTTTTTCCTTCTTCATCAGAAATGGTGGTTTTGTCTGAGATCTTGCCTCAATTTGGCCTCACTTGTCTATGGTTTCTAGGGGGAGAGTGATTTTGTTCCCTCATTGCCAGTCTCTCTCTCTTTTTTTTTACTCATATGTGCATACAATGTTTGGGTCATTTCTCCCTTCTTCCCCTACCCCCTTCCACTCCCCCCATCCCCTTGCTACCCGGCAGAAACTATTTTGCCCTTATCTCTAATTTTGTTGAAGAGAGAGTATAAACAATAATAGGAAGGACCAAAGGTTTTTGCTAGTTGAGATAAGGATAGCTATACAGGGAGTTGACTCGCATTGATTTCCTGTCGTGTGTGTTACCTTCTAGGTTAATTCTTCTTAATCTAACCCCTTCTCCTATTGGCTCAGTTGCTTTAAAGTATCCGCTTTAGTTTCTCTGCATTGAGGGCAACAAATGCTAGCTAGTTTTTTAGGTGTCTTACCTATCCTCATACCTCCCTTGTGTGCTCTCGCTTTTTCACGTGATCAAAGTCCAATCCCCTTGTTGTGTTTGCCCTTGATCTAATGTCCGAATATTAAGGAGAACATACAATTTTTGGTCTTTTGGGCCAGGCTAACCTCACTCAGAATGATGTTCTCCAGTTCCATCCATTTACCTGTGAATGATAACATTTCGTTCTTCTTCATGCCTGCATAAAATTCCATTGTGTATAAATACCACATTTTCTTAATATATTAGTCAGTAGTGGGGCATCTTGGCTGTTTCCATAACTTGGCTATTGTGAATAGTGCTGCAATAAACATGGATGTGCAGGTGCCTCTGGAGTAACCTGTGTCACAGTCTTTTGGGTATATCCCCAAGAGTGGTTTTGCTGGATCAAATGGTAGATCAATGTTTAGATTTTTAAGTAGCCTCCAAATTTTTTTCCAGAGTGGTTGTACTAGTTTACATTTCCACCAGCAGTGTAAGAGGGTTCCTTTTTCCTTGCGTCCTCGCCAACACCTGTTGTTAGTGGTGTTGCTAATGATGGCTATCTATGCCAGTCTCTTTTAAATGAGCTCTGTTACACTGACTTACGCTTGAGTGTTCAGTAACTGTTTTCTAGAGGATAGACAGAGATGTCTGGGTCTAGAAGCATCCTGGGTATCTAAAATCATCCATTATTGGTGCCATACTATACTGAAATTAATACTCCCATAAATCCCTGGCCCTTTCCTCAGGTATGGATCAGGAGCCAAGAACTCACACTATTCCCATTTCCTTAACATAATCCTATTTGGAGACAGAAATGATTATTTTTGCTCCTTTGGGGATCTGTCTTGTTTGCACCATTATATTTTTTAACCCCAGGTCTTAAAAGAAAGTGTTTGGGATGTAGATTTTGTTTCTTCCACTATGCTGTGAGTTCCTTTGTGCAAACTGATTTGTTAGGCAATTTTTGCATGCTAGTTATCCTTGAATACATATCCAAAATTTGTTTTCTTGCCTTATAGTTTCCAAAACAAGAAGTATAGCAGCATCCAATTAAAACACAAAGAAATGAAACTCGACTTATATGTACTAGTTATAAAAAGACTTCATAAAGACTTCCAGGAACTCAAATCAGCCCTTTCTTTGGTGGAAGTAGAAATGTTTTTGTTCTATGTAGTATCACTTCATCTAACCACTGGTTGGAGCCTTTACCAACTCAAAACTTACTAGAGCTTCTACTGAAATTGAAATGATTATCCTTTCAATGGTGAGTAAAGGGGACTCTTCATAACTATGCATGGCTAGGAATAGTTCAAATAGATTACAGGTGGTGCAACTTCTCCTGACACAAATGACCTCTTGCTATCTCATCATTTCCTGAGTTTAAGAGGAAATATGTCCTTATCTAACCAGCATCAACTTGATTTCAGGGTCTTTGAACTTGACTTCCTGGGCAAGAAAATCTACCCCTTCTCTGTGCTTCTTCAGGTTCTTTTCATATCTACTTTATCCTTTTTGTTGCAATCACAGCAGCTTCAATGAAATTTCCATTTCTCTCCTTGAGAACTACCACAATTTAACTTGCTATATAATTGGTACTCAATTAGGTCTTGTTGAACTAGTGCATGATGAAATGATGAAGAGCTTGATTTTTAACTTTTGCTGTTTGTTCTCTGTTGATGGTTATATGCTTGGGAAACAGAGAGCATGATGGAGTTTAGCATGTAGGATGTTTATTAAAGAGCCTTTGGAAGGTAGAAGGAGGAGGTGGAATTGGACCAGGGATTGTTGAACTGTGTTGTTTAGCCTACAATAACCTCTCAACCAATATATGCAGAGAGTTTGACTCTCTGCAAGTCACAGTTGTCCCATGTTGAGTTGAAATGGCCAGAAACTAGTGTCTATCGTCTATCAGTCAGTCATTGGATATGGCCCAACATATGAAGAAGGTGGCCTGCACCCAGTAGTTTTCTGGGGTGAGAGAATCCCTGCACATTCTGACAGGAAGCTCTTCCGTGCCCAGTATTGGGACTGTGCATCTCTGTCCAACAAATCTTGCTTTTTTTCTTTTTACCAAAACCTTAAAGTAGGCAAAGTCATGACTTCATTATGTGATTTCTTCCAGATATTCTAATTCATCACAAAACACTTTAATATATGCCAAATTCTGCTAGGCTGCTAAGATAGTGTTCAACAAATTTTATTTTTAAAAAATTGTATCAAATCCTTGTCAGAACTGCTCAATAGTTTTATTTTAAAATTAAGAGCAAACAGGGCTTGGGAAGACAAAACAGGTTTTCTAATCATTTTAGAAGTTTCCTAAAATTATCCCATTTCATCATTTTTGGTAGATAGTTCTTCCCTTGTCAACATATGTGGGAGAAGTTGTTTTAGATTATTGAAATTCTTCGATGAATAATTTATCAAATTGTCAGCAGCTGTTTTTTTCTAACAATAGATTTTAATGGACTAGTCCTATTTCATTTTTTAAACTTAATACATTAATTTGCTAAAAATATATTCATGAGCCTTTTCCACACTTCTGTAATACCAAAATTGGCAATGATTTTCTGTTTCTCTAAGTGCAGTGTCAAAGATGAGAATATCTTTGCAGATATTTAATTCTTTATTTTTGAATATTAAAATTCTCACTTGCTGGCAGCCTACTGACCTATTCCTTTTGGTTTCAAAACACTTTTTTTCTCTGTATACATCACTGCTAGCAGCAAAATTATTTTTAAGTCAGAAAGCTCTGAACTCTTTGGTTCCATACTCTGCATCATCTGGGGACTTTTTGGTGACTCTCTTGTTGTGACTAATGTTCTCATTCAAAGAACTAATGCTTAGACAATGCTTTGCATGTCCTGAACTTTATTAGGTCTCTCCCTGGAGGTGCAGCCCGCCAACAAAAAGAACTTTTCTTTGTCACGCCAGGTGGTGTTGGCCATTTTCTACTTATTTCAAAGATCTGTAAATCCTACTTGTTGTGAGAGTAGTATGCAGAGGAAGTTTCATCTGCATTATTTTATATTAGTTCTCATATCACCTTTGTAAAGACAAGAACCATCACCTACTTGTTATTATTACTGGTTTTTTTTGAGACAAGGACTCTCTATGTAATTCAGGCTAGCTGTGAACTCATAAATTCACCATGTAAACGAGGCTGGCCTCAAACTTGCAGTCCTCCTGCCTCACCCTCTTGAGTGTTTAGATTATGGGCATGCACCACTTTTTCTTTAAATAAAATAAAACTGAGAATATAAGTGGCTTATCCTGGGTCCTATAATAAGGCAATTGCAGACCTCATATTTAGGTCTTTTGAGAAAAAATTTTTAGTTATCAAGTTCTCCAAAATACAGGTTGAATCTGTAGAGTCCCATTTAGAAAAGTACTTATAACAAGCACTCTGTAGGTAGTAGAATAGAAATTGTTAATCTATTGATTGACTTTATATTCTAGAGTATTATAAAAATTCAAAATGGTGGTTAGAATAGGGAATTAGAAATCTTAAGCTCCATGAACCCAGAAACCTCCTTGAGACATTGGAGCTACACTTGAGTAATTCTGATTGCTCCTAGCCAAAATAATAACTACCATCAGATTAGGTGCACATAAAATTCAAAGACTAACCCTTAAATCATCCTTTAGTTGGACCTAACAGCTGTGAAAATCCCATGTGGCACAGTCAGCAAGGTGTGTCCAGCCCTGGGAAAAAAAGCCCCTAGCCATTTCTCTCTCTCTCTCTCTTTTTTTTTTTTTTTTACTTTCTCCCAACAAGCAGAATGCAGAGCATTGATCAGAATGAAATGCTGTGACATCCTGGACCCCTATCCCATGGCAAGCCTCCCTACATCGTGCAGCACTGAAAAAAGTGACACCATTTCTCCCCGTCAGTTGGCTACAAAGCTCTTGCATGAAACTGCAAAATAAACAGATGAGCATCATGCACCATGCATGACTTCCCTACCCACCCCCCAGGAAAATAATCCATACCAGCCCCTGGACAGACTGACCCTTCCCCAGCAAAACTGAAAAACATAAACAGTGAACTGTAATCTAACACCAACAGTGAAGGTGGGGGTGGAATGCTGAACCTGCCCTGAAGAATGGGGCTGGGGCAAGGAGACAAACTCTCAGCACTGAACTTTCAGTGGACTAACGTGGGTAAAGCAGCAAAGGCTGAGAACAGAAGTGGGGTGACAAGCTAACTTCAAAAAAGGAACCACTAGCACCCAGCAGAGATCAGGAAAAGAACAAAGGCTGAGAGAGGGGTTGGGCGATGGATCCTGGAGCTGAACTCTAGGACAGAAGCAGCATTCAAAGCTGAACTGCCCCACCTTGCTGGGGGAGGAGCTGATCAAACAGAGCTGCAGCTGAAGGGCAACACAGCTGCTGCCTGGTGAAAACAACTGCTCTGACCACCCTGCAAGAGCTGGCAGTTTTACCTCACCTCACAACTCCAACTAATCTTGTGGACAGAAGGAACTAAATACCACTCACAAGCCAGTCACCTGGTGAGACCACATTGGAGCTTCTGCTTGTATGTCAATACCAAGATTGGACACCTAAGGAATAACTCCAGAACTTTTACCAAAAGACTGAACTTTCTATGATCTGGAACCTGTTTTTTTATTGCTTCTCTTTTTTTATTTTTATTTTTATTATTCCTGTATTATTAACCTCGCCATCCTTATTCTCTTATCCCTATTCTAACCCTCTTCATTTTCCCTCCATCTTCTGTGCTACAATCCATTGTTCAACCTCCCAGATACTCTTTCTGCTCCTTCTCACCCACTGTCCCCCATCTTCAATTCCCCCTTCTATCCTCCCCCAGCCTGTCAAGCTATCCCTCCCTCCTACACACTCATCACCCACTGACTAGCCTACTGTATGAACTGTACACAACTCCAGCCTGCTGCAATCTCTGACACAAACGCCCTCCACTACAACAACAGAAATACATGCAAACGCACACGGTGACAAAACCCAGAAGCCCCATCCCTTTTCTTCCACACACCTATCACTTTTCCCTCCCCTCTTTTTAGTGCCACCTTTACCAATTCCCCAAAATCTATAGCCAGCCTAATAACCATTACCTGCCCTAACTTCCACTGTTTACAGGCATTATCATCGAGGAATTTTCCATATGATTTGTAAACAATTGGTCTGACACTGAACCTGTGAATTTGATCATGCTAAATTACACCTCCAGGGCAGGGACAGAAGGAGCACACCAAACTAGCTAACAACCAAGTCAGTCACAACACAAAAATTAAATCAGTGAAATAAATCAGGCAATCAAAACCACCAATTAGCTTATTAAAAACGTAGTTGTACAGCACCAAGTGGAGCAATGGGAAGAAAAAGGAATAGAAACTACTCTCCTCAAAAAAAAATTCAATATTGGATTCAGTAGGAAGTATAGAAAATGGATACCCAGTTCCTGACCTCAACAAAACAATGATAAATGTCACTAAGGAGCCCAATGACACCCACATGAAAACACTTGAAGGAGAAATTTTGGAAGACATCACCAAGAAATTCATGGAGAAGATGCTAGACATGGTTAATCAGAATATACAAGATGCACTCAAGAAATTTCAAGACATCAAAAATAAAGAACATAAGAAGACACAGAAACAAATAAAGGAACTTAGAGAGGACTTCAAGAAACACCAAAGTAAAACAAAAACACTATAAAAAGGGAGATATATGAATTAAAGATGACAACACAAAGTATAAAAGAGAAGTTGAACAAAGATATGGAAAACCTCAGAAAAAAGAATCACACAGAAATCCTGGAAATAAAAAGTCCCTTTAGTCATACAAAAAAACACAGTGGAAGGCCACTCCAGCAGACTAGACCAAGTGGAAGACAAAATATCAGAGCTTGAAGATAAAATAGAAATTAAAGAAAAAAACAGAAGAAATCTTAGTCAAACAACTTAAGAGCTGTGAAAGAACTATGCAAGAACTCAGTGACCCCATCAAAAAACCAAACCTGAGAATTATGGGCATTGAGGAAGGAGAAGAGGTGTAAGTTAAAGGGATGCATAACACATTCAATAAAATAATAACAGAAAATTTCCCAAATCTAGAGAAAGTTTTACCCACCCAGGTACAGGAAGCCTTCAGGACACCAAACAGACTTCACTAAAATAGAACCTCCCCACCACATATTATCATTAAAACAACAAGCACAGAGAACAGAGAAAGAATATTGAAAACTGTAAGAGAGAAAAAACCAACTCACATATAAAGGAAAACCCATCAAAATAACAGCAGATTTCTCAATGGAAACCTTAAAAGCAAGAAGGGCATGGAGTGAGGTATTTCAGGCACTGAATGTAATTAACTTCAGCCCTAGGATACTCTAGCCAGAAAAACTATCATTCAAAATTGACGGAGCAATAAAAATCTTCCACAATAAACAATACATGGCCACCAAGCCACCACTACAGAAGATTCTACAAGGAATTCTGCACAAAGAAGATGAAAGCAAACAAAATCACAAGAGGACAGGAAGTATCAAACCACAGTAGAAGAAAAGACAAGTAATCAGAGAGTAGCACTGATTCAACTGCACACAATCAAATCCTTAAACAACAAAAACAACTAAATGGCAGGAATCACCACATACCTATCAATATTAACACTGAATGTCAATGGACTCAGCTTCCCCATCAAAAGACACTGTTTGGCCAACTGGTTTAAAAAGGAAGACCCAACAATCTGTTGTTTACAAGAGACTTATCTTATTGACAGAAATGAACACTGGTTTAGGGTGAAAGTCTGGAAGAAGATTACCAAAAACATGCTGGAGTAGCAATACTTATATCAGATGAAGTAGACTTCAAACCTACATTGGTCAAATGATATAAAGAAGAACACTTCATACTACTAAAAGGGGCAATAAATCAAAATCAAATAACAATTATCAACATATATGCACCCAATGTCAGTGCATCCAGTTTCTTCAAACACATACTAAATCACTTAAGAGCACATATAGACTCCAACACAGTGGTAGTGGGAGACTTTAATAACCCTCTGTCACCAATAGATAAGTCATCCAAACAAGAAATCAACAAAGAAATCCTAGAACTAAATGACACCATAAAACAAATGGAACTAACTGATGTCTACAGAAAATTTCATCAAACAACAACACATATACATTCTTCTCAGCAGCCCATGGAACTTTCTTCAAAATAGAAAATATCTTAGGACACAAAGTAAGCCTCAGCAAATATAAGAAAACAGAAATAACTCCCTGAATTCTATCTGATCACAATGCATTAAAACTAGAACTAAACAACAAAAATAATAGCAGAAAACATGCAAATAATTGGAGGCTGAATAATACATTGCGCAATGATCAGTGGGTCACAGCAGAAATAAGAGAGGAAATAAAAAGTTTCCTGGAAGCAAATGAAAATCAAAACACAACCTACCAGAACCTATGGGACACAGCAAAGGCAGTCCTAAGAGGAAGGTTTATAACCATGAGTGCATATATTAAAAGGACAGAAAGACCTCAAATAAATGACCTACTGCTACATCTCAAGCTCCTAGAAAAGCAAGACCAAGCAAAACCCAAAACAAACAGGAGAAAAATAATTTAAAAAAAGGGCTGAAATTATTGAAATAGAGACCCCCCCCAAAAAAAAACCATACAAAGAATCAACAAAACAAAAAGCTGGTTTTTTGAAAAAACAAACAAGATTGAAAAGCCCCTGGCAAATGTGACTGAAATAAGGAGGGAAAAGATCAAAATTAGTAAAATCAGAAATGAAAAAAGGGAGATAACAACAAACACCACGGAAATCAAGGGAATCATCAGAGACTAGTTTGGGACCCTATATATTCCAATAAATTGGAAAATCTTGAAGAAATGGACAAATTTCTAGATACTTACGACCATCTAAAATTGAACCAAGAAGATATTAACCACCTAAACAGACCCATAACACAAATGAAATTGAAGCAGCAAAATGAAATTGAAACAAAAAGTCCAGGACCCGACAGATTCTCTGCTGAATTCTATCAGACCTTTAAAGAAGAACTAATACCAACACTCCTTAAACTTTTCCATGAAATGGATAGGGAAGGAACAATGCCCAATCATTCTATGAAGACAGCATTACACTCATTCCAAAATTGGAGAAGAACACATCCCAAAAGGAGAACTACAGGCCAATCTCCTTAATGAACATTGATACAAAATTCCTCAATAAGACAATGGAAAACTGAATCCAACAACATATCAGAAAGATCATTCACCATGACCAACCTAACATCATCCCAGTGATATAGGGATTGATCAACATTTGCAAATCAATAAATGTAATACAGCACAATAATAGAAGGAAAGACAAAAATCACTCAATCATTTCAATAGATGCAGAAAAAGCCTTTGATAAAATTCTATGCCACTTCATGCTAAAAGCTCTCAGAAAACTAGAATAGAAGGAATGTACCTCAACATTATAAAGGCTATATATGACAAACCTACAGCCAACATCATACTTAATTGGGAAAAACTGAAACCATTTCTCCAAAAGTCAGAAAGAGATAAGGATACCCACTCTCTCCACTCCTATTCAACATAGTCCTGGAATCTCTAGCTAGAGCAACAAGGCAAGAAGAAGTAAAAGGAATACAAATAGGTAAAGAAATAGTCAAAGTATCTCTATTTGCAGATGACATGATTCTATACCTCAAAGACCCAAAAAAGTCCACCCAAAAATTCCTACACACAATAAACAGCAATGTAGCAGGATACATAATCTACTTACAAAAATCAGTAGCCTTTCTATATACCAACACTGGACAAACTGAGAAAGAATATAGGAAAACAATTCCATTTGCAATAATCTCAAAAAAATCAAATACTTAGGAATAATATTAAAGGATGTAAATTACCTCTATAAGGAGAACTACAAACCACTGAAGAAAGAGATCAAGGAAGATGGAAAGATCTCCCATGCTCATGGATTGGTAGAATCAACATAGTACAAATGGTGACACTACTAAAAGCAATCTATATGTTCAAAGCAATTCCCATCAAAATCTCAATGACATTCATTGAAAAATCTACCCTAAAGTTCATTTGGAAACACAAAAGACCACGAATAGCCAAGGCAATACTCAGCAAAAAGAGCAATGCTGGAGGTATCACAATACCTGATTTCAAACGATATTACAGACACATAGCAATAAAAACAGCATGGTACTGGCACAAAAACAGACATGAAGACCAGTAGGAAAGAACAAAAGACCCAGATATGAATCCACATAGCTATACCTATCTTATTTTTGACAAAGACCCAAAGACATACAATGGAGAAAAGACAGCCTCTTCAACAAATGTTGGTGGGAAAAGTGGCTATCTACCTGCAGAAAACTGAAACTAGATCCATGCCTGTCACCCTGTACTAGTATCAACTCAAAGTGGATTAAGGACCTTAATATCAGACCCAAAACCTTGCAGTTAGTATTCAAAAGAGCAGGGAATACCTTGGAAACAATATGTTTAAGCAAGGACTTCCTCAGTAGAACTCCAGCAGTACAGCAATTAAGAGAAAGGATGGACAAATGGGAATACATGAAATTAAAAAGCTTCCACACAAAAATAAGAAATGGTCTGTAAACTGAAGAGACCACCTACAGAGTGGAAGAAAATATTTGCTAGCTATACATCAGATAAAGGACTGATAATCAGAATATACTGTGAGCTCAAAAGACTAAATTCCCCCAAAATTAATGAACCAATAAAGAAGTAGGCAACCGAACTAACTTAATTTTTTCGAAGGAAGAAGTCCAAGTGTCCAAAGAAACACATGAAAAAATTCTCACCATCTCTGGCAATAAAGGAAATGAAAATGAAAACCACACTAAGATTCTACCTCACACCTGTTAGAATAGCTATCATCAAGAATAGCACCAACAACAAGTGTTGGTGAGGATGTGGGGAAAAAGGAATCCTCATACACTGCTGGAGGGAATGCAAGCTAGTGCAACCACTTTGGAAAACAATATGGAGGCTTCTTAAAAAACTAAACACAGATCTGCCATATGATTCAGCAATCCCACTCCTAAGGATCTACCCAAAGGAATGCAACTCAGTTTACTCGAGGCACCTGCACACCCATGTTTATTGCAGCACTATTCACAATACCCAAGTTATGGAAACAGCCAAGATGCCCCACTACTGATGAATGGATTAAGAAAACATGGTATTTATACACAATGGAATTTTACTCAGCCACAAATAATAATGAAATTTTGTTATTTGCAAGGAACTAGATGGAACTGGAGAACATCATCTTAAGCAAAGTTAGCCAGGCTCAGAAGGCCAAAAATCGCATGTTCTCCCTCATATTCAGATCATAGACCTAAAACAAATGCAGTAATATTATTGGACATGGGTCACACACTAAGGGGAGAACACGCATGGGAGAAATAGGGAAAGAGAAGGAAACCTAAAACTTTAATGAGGTTGATGTATGTGCTCATGTAGAGGAGTGAATAAAGTAATCTTAAATGGGCAGAGGCTACTATGGGAAGGAGACCAGGAAGTAGCAAAGAAGTCTGGCAGAGGTGAACCAATGTAAGTTGAGATACACAAGTACGTGGAAGCAATGCAAGGAATCTATCTGTATAGCTATCTTTATCTCAAACCAGCAAAAACACTATGTCTTTCTTATTATTTCTTATGTTTTCTCTTCAACAAAATTGGAGAAAAAGAGGGTGGAGCGGGTTCTGCCTGGAAGGGAGGGTAGAGTGGGGAGGTGGCCCAAAAAAATGTGTACACATGTAAGTAAATGTAAAAATGATAAAAGAAAGAAAAAAGAATTGAAGAAATACACATTTTAAAAAGTTTATTTTAGTACTTCAGTTCTTAATTTCCATAGGATTTCTTGTAAAAGTCTATGATAGCATGCTATGCTTAACTAGGACAAACTGAATACATGCCTTTTTGTTTCTTCTGAAAAGTTTACTAAAGAGTTAGGGAATCAAAAGGCATTTGCAGAACTGATCAAAGGGCATGTGACTGCATCCCTACTTGCCCTGTGCACTGAGAGTGCTGTTAGATCTGATGGCTCATATGGGGCAAATGGCAGGGTAATTTGCACAGTCGTCTGCACCTGTTACAGACACTGATCCAACTCTGAGCCCCACTCACGTGTTCTGAATGGAAGCTTAGCAGAGTAAGTGATAAGTGACCGAATGTATACTCAACCTAAGTGAATATATGTTGCCCCCAGAATCATACAGGTTTTCTGGCTATTATGCCTCTTTCTTAGTGGAACAAGATATCAGATGGAGCAATTTGCCCTTCATTTTGGAGTATAGCTATCAACTTGTTTCAGAAGTCTCAAGTTCTGGAAAATTCACTGGGCAGTAGATTGTTGAAGTTTGTTGGGTTTCCCCCCATCCTTTAGGTTGCACGTGTTTTTTCAGAGTAGGTATATTTCCTCTTTCCCACATTGAGTCAGCTTGCGGTCAACAGTGTGATGCAATAGCTTAGTATCTTTTGGAATGCACGATGATAAAAATATATCTGGACTAGATGATGACAGGGGACTATACATTTGATATGTCTCGATAGATACATGAAGTATGACAGTGAAGGGAATTTCTGTCTTTGTCTACTAGAACATATTAATGGACATAGAAGAAAAAGCACTCATTATACTAATAGCTGTATTCCTGCAGTAGAGACTAGGTAGATTGCTTCCAGCACAGACACCATATCCAGAGCAACATCTGCAATTGACGATGCTACCCAATTAAATTTACAATAATCCATTGCTATTCCTCAAAGACTATCTCTCTTCTTTAAAGCCTTCATAGTTGAAAGGGGATGTGGTTGGTATCTCTTCAATCCCCCAGGAAGCTGATATTTATTTTTATTTATTATTTTGGCAGGCAGAGGCAGTATTAAAGTCTTCCACTTGGATTTTCCTGCTACAATAGCTTTTCCTTCACAGGCCAGGAAAACAATATGGGAATTCTGCCAGTTGCTTGGTATGTCTCTTCAAATTGTGTTTTCCAAACCTAGCAAAAAAACAACCAAACTGTGGATTATGAATTCAAGAGATCCATTGTTAGATAGATCAAAGCAAACTCTAACACTAAGCACCTGGTTTTCATAAGTACCTACTCTGACTGGTGAACCTTAATTATGTTTGAGTCCCTAGGAATTACTGTCAGCTAAAACATAGACTCTAGTAATATGCTGCCCCAATTTCTCAGTATTTTTCTTTTTTCAGTTTATAGCATTGGTAAGTGATTCCAGGGAAGGTCCCACTGGAGAAATAAAGAAGAAAATATACAGTGTGTATAATTCTATTTTCCATTACTTTAACAAAATACCTAAGGCTGGATTCTTAATAAAGAAAAGAGTTTTATTTAGCTTACCATTTTGGAAGTTGAAAGTCTGCATTTCAGCCTCCAGAGAGGGCTGAATGATGGATGGCATCAGCATGGGAGCATGTGTGAGAGGGAGAGATCACATGACAACAGGGGAAACTGGAGAGAGGTGAGAAACCATCTTATTCTTTTTATAACAAGCTTTTGTGAGAACATATTCATGGTGCCATGAGAACTTTAGTCTTTCTAAGGGCAGTGCTCCCAAATGACCTAACCACCTCCCACTAGACCCACCTCCTAAAGTTCCCACTAACTTGTAACATTGCTATATTGGGGACCATGCTTCCAAGACATGACATTTTGGAGGACAGACTACATCCAAACTGTAGCATAGTGTAAAAATTTCTCACTTTATTAAGACATTTATTTAAGGGAAACTAGCCTTCCATTTAATAGGCTCTAAGTCAGTGAATGTCATGAAGTCTAGAAATTAGTGGAGGAGTCTTGATTCTCTTGTGGTGATTCAAGTCAGAGTGCTGTTTATAAGATATAGAGTTCTTTTCTTAGAGAAGTCAAGTAGCACTGCTAAAGTTTAGCAAACTTCCCATGTATTTGAATACTAGAAACACAAGCAATAATCTTGTGAGAGAAACCATTCTGTTGCTTTAGTCTTGCTGTCCACTGTAATAATCATGTGCAAGTTGTCCCTGTATATTAATGTACAAAACTTGTTTCTCACCATTCTGAAATTTCATCAACCCTACAAGATTCAAGAACCTCACTTTTATAGCGGCATCTCCCACTTTTATTCCTAGCTTATCAATTAGAAAGTTTCAAGTTCTGATGTGCCCATTACAAACATATTTCTCAAAACTCTGGTGAGGGGGTTATCTTTTGGAATCTCCTGGTACGTGAGTATGAGAAAATAGGTACTTAATAAAATTTCTCCAGCATTTTATCGCCTTAAGACTTTAGGTACTGTTCTGAAGCATTAGATACCTTGCTCTATACTAAGTATGTCAAAGAATTTCTGTCATTGCAACTTCATTCAGTATATGTCACTGCTATCTTCAAGAAAACTATTGGAGCTACTTCTTGTCGGACACACAAATTGTCCCATTGAATCCAGCATATATGAATTGTGTGCCACATCCATAAATTTGACCCAACCCAATGTCTCCATTTCACCCTACCATAGTCTATCATGTTTATGACGCAGTCCCATAAACATTACCTAAGTTTATGGCAACATATAATGGGAACATTTGAAAATTCTGTTCTTGCATGGGATCTCCAGTAACTCACACATTCATTTTCCCTGTTTCGCTGGAGCTTTTTGAGGAATTGATCTGATTCTGAATCTAGAAGCAAGGGGCAAAGGTGGACATGGGTCTTGGAGGAAGATCATTATTCCCCTATAAGTCCCCCACCTCAGGAGACCTGAATACAGATCAGGGGAAGCTGATACCTTCAGACAAGAAAGAAATTTCTGCTTATTCATCACAGATGGCATGGTAAATATGGGGGCCCAAGGTTTTCATTTTCATCAGAATCTACATATATCCATCCCACACCAATTTTCAGAATTGTCCTCCTTTATAATTATACTTCTAACCTTAACATAAGAGACTCCCTATGATTCTGATTTAATTTCTCCATCTGAGGATTGTATTTAGAGTTTGTTTTTTGGGAATCTTGACCCTATGTGCACAGAGGAAAAATGATTCATTCCGGGTGTCACAGGAGAGTTCTGGTTCTTTATTGAAACCTTGACCTAGAAATTTTTAGTTCTGCTTTCATCCTTCTCATATTCTATATTCCCTGGCTCACCCGGAAGCAATCCACCATCCTTGGTACTCTTTATTTCCATTGTAGTATGTTATTGAGGTAGCTACTTAGTTTTTCAAAAGTATGTCTTCTAATAGGCATTTCATTTCAAGGGATTAAGAGTGACCATTTAACTCACAGTTTAGCTTTTACATACCACAGGGTTTCCTGTTTGCCCCTAGAAAGAGGTCCCTATTATTTTCAAATCTAGTCATATCAATCAGAGACCAAAACTCAGATTCTAATCCTGAAGGCTCTATTTCCCTGGAATCACTTCTAATACTCACAACTCTATCAATAGGGGTTTGCTAGGAGAAACAAACCAAGCTTTGAATTCAGGACATGCAATATTTATATAGAATTAGGAGGTCAGAGAACTGTCAGAAGTGCTGGGCTGAGTAGGAGTAATCAACAGTAAAGTTTCTAACCAAAGTCACAAGGTATCTGTAAGAAGGTAGATAATGTGACAGTGAAGCTCTCTTCTTTTTTGTTTTTTTAATTTAAATTCCTTTTAACTGATTCATAAACAAAAATTTCATGTTAGTAGGGTACTATTAGATGTTTTGATATTATGTATACATTGTGTAAAGTTCAAATCAGGGTAAACATATATGCCTCCTCTAACATTTATCATTTCTTTATTAATAAAACCCCCAAAGTCCTTTCCTCTAGCTTTTTGAAATGAATGCTAAATTATCATAATCTGTAGTCATCCTACATAGTCATCCTATGGTGTAGAATTACAGCAGAACTTCTTACTCTTATTTAACTGTAACTTAGTAGCCACTGATCAACTTTCCCCACTCTCATCTCCCCAGTTCTCTCTGACCTCTGGTAACCACCATTCTACTCTCAGCTTCTATGAGATCAACGTTTTATATTTCACTTATGAGTGAGCTCATATAGTACTTGTCTTTCTGTGTCTGGTTTATTTCATTAACGTAATGATCTCAGTCCATTTTTCTTTTTAAAGGATCTGTCCTAAAGTAGTGAAGTGGGTGCTTTCTGTAAGCATGTCAAGAAGCCACTGTGAAGCTTGTGTCTGTACATACATCTGTTTACTCCTGCCTCCCTACAGTAATAGACTCTGGAATATTCTTGCTCTCTAATTGTCACTCGATGGTGAGTTCTAACCTGTACCACATGGAAGAGGGGACTCAGGAAATGCGGTTCTTGTTCACAAATTGGTGTGTTAGTGGTGATGATGAATTAGCAATGTAAAATTCTGCATAATATCTGAAACTAAAAAGTAGAAGAAATATTAAGAGTGTAAATGTGTTATTTGGGAGAAATATTTAGATAATGTATGTGATTTGCCTAGTAGAGTGCAAACTGAAAGCTGAATGGGATATGGTGAGATATTGATGTTTATCTTTTTTTGCTGTTTGTCTAATTAATCTTATAATACTATTTTAAAGCAATAAGCAAGTACATAAATTAATCAAAAAAGAAATCTAGGACGATGGAGCTAAGGGAATATCTTTTTTTAAGTACAGTTGGTTGTACTATGATAGTTGCTGAAGCTACCTGTCATTCTCAACTAAACTACACAAAGATATAATGTCTTTTAATAGCTTGTGTGCTAACATGGGGCACTGTTTCTTTTTAGTGGTTAGGACCAGAACAAGCAGCTCTTACTCCACAGGTGAACTCTGATCTTGCCTGACGGATCAGGGGACTGAGTCACAAAAGATGACCCTTTTCCATGGCAAGTTCTGAAGGTTGTTTAACTGGAGTTTCCAGCAGGGCCTGCACTGTTTGGTTGGAGATGAAGTGCTAAATGCAACTGTCAAATTGTAGTTTTGCTGAAATTAGAGTTGGGAAGGATTGGACTTGTAGGTAGAGGATATAGAAAAAGCTAGATGTGAACTTCTTTTAGATTTCTAAATGATAATTGTCACATCTTGGAAAAGCTTCTGTAAATACTGCTTTGGAGAGATGATTTTTGGAAAGGAGTTTTGAGTTTCATTGTTGTTGAAGGTTTGAGTGTTAGTTAGGCTTCTCTCATCACTGTGATAGAATGCCTGACATAAACAACTTAAATGAGGAAAGACTTATTTTAGATCAAGGGTTTCAGATGCTCCAGTCCATTGTCCTTGGCTTGTGTTTCTGGGCCTGTGGTGAGGTAGAATATCATAGAGACTGGAGTGTGTGGAGGAGGAGATGGCTATTCACCTTACGGAAGACAAGAAGCAGAGAGTTAGTCAGACAAGGTGCTCCAGACAAAATACAGACCCCAGGACAGCCTGTCTCAGTGACCTACTTCCTAGAGGTAGGCCCTACCTCCTGAATTTTCTATAATCTCCCACAAATGTGAGCCTTTTAGGGGGGACACTTCATATCTAAACCATAATAATTTCTTTCTGTATATTATAAACATTTCTTTCTATATATTAACTTAAAACGGCCCACTGAAGAAATCAGAATCTTTCCAAGAGCAAAACTACATATCTTAGAAGTACACTCTCTGGGTTCAGGTCCTTGTTCTCCCTTTAGGTAGCTAAATTTCCCTTGGATTGTTCCAGTGAAGCATTGGTTTCTCTTGCTATTAAATGACATTAATGAAACTCTTAGCTTGTTTAAGCCTTAGGAGGACTCAAAAAACCTGTAATTCATGTAATTTGCTTAACGAAGTTTTTAGTACATAAAATATTAGCTGCAATTATGAATAGACAGATTATGTTTTCAAAATATGTTACACAAAGTATATTTATTTAAAGTGAGAGAGTCTGCATATGTGTACACATGAGAGCTTATGAAATTTAAAATCCTAAAATAGCTATTCAGACTTATCTTTTAGTATAGTTTAAAGGGTATACTTAGGTTACATGATAAAACTATATAAATAAAACATCTTTGAAAGCATGCAGACATTCTAATGCCATATAAAAGATCTTGCAGAATTAAGGTGGATCATGTCAAGGTAATAGCATTCTACTCTCTACTCTCTCTGCACGATTGGAGCACCATGATGAATGATAGATACTGCAGCTCTGCCCTTGTGCCATAGTGCACTGATAGAAATGTGCCAGGCTCATAGAGAGCCAATTATTAATGTCACTGTCATTAGTATAGGACCAAAAATAAAAAGGAGGAGCCAATACTAGAATTCTCTGAGATAAGTGTTTTACTGAAAAGCATATAAGACTTGCTCAAGGTCACAGAAATATCATTCCCTGTGTCTCTACTAAAGAGGGTTCATCATTCCCAGCCATGTCTCTGCTCAAAGTTTATGCCAACCACCTATCTTAGACAACTAAGGCTCCTATAACAAAATACCATAGACTAGGTGACTTAAAGAACCAAAATCTGTCTTCTCATGACCTGGAATCCAAGCCAGGTGGTTTTTCTGGAAGTCTCCTTCCTTGCCTTGCAGAAGACGATATCTTTCATTTTTGTAATTTTTATTTTATTCATATGTGCATACAATGTTTGAGTCATTTCTCCCGCCTTCCCTCTGCCCCTTCCCTTACCTCCCTTCCCTCCCTTACCCCCCCTTACCCCTCCTTACCCCTTGCTACCTGGAAGAAACTATTTTGCCCTTATCTCTAATTTTGTTGAAGAGAGAGTATAAGCAATAATAGGAAGGAACAAGGGTTTTTGCTGGTTGAGATAAGGATAGCTATGTGGGTTACCTTCTATATTAATTCTTCTCGAACTAACCTTTTCTCTAGTTCCTGGTCCCCTTCTCCTGTTGGCCTCAGTTACTTTTTTTTTTTTTTCATTTTTCTTTTATTATTCATATGTGCATACAAGGCTTGGTTCATTTCTCCCCCCTGCCCCCACCCCCTCCCTTACCACCCACTCCGCCCCCTCCCTCCCCCCCCAATACCCAGCAGAAACTATTTTGCCCTTATTTCTAATTTTGTTGTAGAGAGAGTATAAGCAATAATAGGAAGGAACAAGGGTTTTTGCTGGTTGAGATAAGGATAGCTATACAGGGCATTGACTCACATTGATTTCCTGTGCGTGGGTGTTACCTTCTAGGTTAATTCTTTTTCATCTAACCTTTTCTCTAGTACCTGTTCCCCTTTTCCTATTGGCCTCAGTTGCTTTAAGGTATCTGCTTTAGTTTCTCTGTGTTAAGGGCAACAAATGCTAGCTAGTTTTTTAGGTGTCTTACCCATCCTCACCCCTCCCTTGTGTGCTCTCGCTTTTATCATGTGCTCAAAGTCCAATCCCCTTGTTGTGTTTGCCCTTGATCTAATGTCCACACATGAGGGAGAACATACAATTTTTGGTCTTTTGGGCCAGGCTAACCTCACTCAGAATGATGTTCTCCAATTCCATCCATTTACCAGCGAATGATAACATTTCGTTCTTCTTCATGGCTGCATAAAATTCCATTGTGTATAGATATCACATTTTCTTAATCCATTCGTCAGTGGTGGGGCATCTTGGCTGTTTCCATAACTTGGCTATTGTGAATAGTGCCGCAATAAACATGGGTGTGCAGGTGCCTCTGGAGTAACCTGTGTCACAGTCTTTTGGGTATATCCCCAAGAGTGGTATTGCTGGATCATATGGTAGATCTATGTTTAGATTTTTAAGAAGCCTCCAAATTTTTTTTCCACCAACAGTGTAAGAGGGTTCCTTTATCCCCACATCCTCTTCAACACCTGTTGTTAGTGGTGTTGCTAATGATGGCTGTTCTAACAGGGGTGAGGTAGAATCTTAGTGTGGTTTTAATTTGCATTTACTTTATTGCTAGAGATGGTGAGCATTTTTTCATGAGTTTTTTTTGCCATTTGAATTTCTTCTTTTGAGAAAGTTCTGGTTAGTTCACTTGCTCATTTCTTTATTGGTTCATTAATTTTGGGAGAATTTAGTTTTTTAAGTTCCCTACATATTCTGGTTATCAGTCCTTTGTCTGATGTGTAGCTGGCAAATATTTTCTCCCACTCTGTGGGTGGTCTCTTTAGCTTAGGGACCATTTCTTTTGTTGAGCAGAAGCTTTTTAGTTTTATGAGGTCCCATTTATCTATGCTATCTCTTAGTTGCTGTGCTGCTGGGGTTTCATTGAGAAAGTTCTTGCCTATACCTATTAATTCCAGAGTATTTCCTACTCTATCCTGTAACAACTTTAGAGTTTGTGGTCTGATATTAAGATCCTTGATCCATTTTGAGTTAATCTTGGTATAGGGTGATATACATGGATCTAGTTACAGTTTTTTGCAGACTGCTAACCAGTTTTCCCAGCAGTTTTTGTTGAAGAGGCTGTCTTTTCTCCATCATATATTTTTAGTGCCTTTATCAAAGACAAGTTGGTTATAGTTGTGTGGCTTCATATCTGGGTCCTCTATTCTGTTCCACTGGTCTTCATGTCTGTTTTTGTGCCAGTACCTTGCTGTTTTTATTGTTATTGCTTTGTAATATAGTTTGAAGTCAGGTATTGTGATACCTCCAGCATTGTTCTTTTGACTGAGTATTGCCTTGGCTATTCGTGGCCTCTTGTGTTTCCATATAAATTTAACAGTAGATTTTTCAATCTCTTTAATGAATGTCATTGGAATTTTGATGGGAATTGCATTAAATATGTAGATTACTTTTGGGAGTATCGACATTTTTACTATGTTGATTCTTCCAATCCATGAGCATGGGAGATCTCTCCACTTTCTATAGTCTTCCTCAATCTCTTTCTTCAGAAGTTTATAGTTTTCCTTGTAGAGGTCGTTCACATCTTTTGTAAAGTTTACACCCAGATATTTGATTTTGTTTGAGGCTATTGTAAGTGGAATTGTTTGCATATATTCTTTCTCAATTTGTTCATTATTAGTGTATAGAAGTGCTAATGATTTTTCTATGTTGATTTTATATCCTGCTACCTTGCTATAGATGTTGATGGTATCTAAGAGCTTCTGAGTAGAGTTATTTGGGTCTTTAAGGTATAGGATCATATTGTCTGCAAATAGGGATATTTTGATTGTTTATTTACCTATTTGTATTCCTTTTATTCCTTCTTCTTGCCTAATTGCTCTGGCTAGGAATTCCAGTACTATGTTGAATAGGAGTGGACTTAGTGGGCATCCTTGTCTAGTTCCTGATTTTAGAGGGAATTGGTTCAGTTTTTCTCCATTAAGTATAATGCTGGCTGTAGGTTTGTCATATATAGCTTTTATAATGTTGAGGTACTTTCCTTCTATTCCTAGTTTTCTTAGAGCTTTTATCATGAAATGGTGTTGGATCTTATCAAAGGCTTTTTCTGCATCTATTGAGATGATCAAGTGGTTTTTGTCTTTGCTTCTGTTAATGTGGTTTATTACGTTTATTGATTTTCGAATGTTGAACCACCCCTGCATTCCTGGGATGAAGCCTACTGGGTCGTGGTGAATAATCTTTTTGATGTGTTTTTGAATTCGCTTTGCCATTATTTTATTGAAGATTTTTGCATCGATGTTCATTAAGGAGATTGGCCTATAGTTCTCCTTTTTGGAGGTGTCTTTGCCTGGTTTTGGGATAAGTGTAATACTGGCTTCATAAAATGTGTTTCAGTAAGTTTTTCAGCATGCAGGCGTAGTTCAGTGTTGTCTCATCAAAAGAAGAGAGAGAAAAAAAAAAGAGAGAGTCTGGAGACAGGTCTGTGAATGTCTGAGGCTGCAGCTCACCTGCCTGCTGCTGTCAGCCTGCTGTTGCTGGAGGGTTTATTGATTGCAGATCTCAGGAGTGAGCTTAACACTCTCCTAACCCTGCAGGCTTTGTTTACTCAGAGCTCTCCTGGGCACAACCACCACTGCTACAAGCTTTCCTCTTTCCAAGCACACTGGGGGAGGTGGCACTGCACCTGCCTTCTCTGGCCAGTGTGTTTATTTACAGTTCACATGGGAAGTGGGCCTTCCTCCCTCTTCTGTGGACTTTTCCTCCCACTGCCACTTTTACAAGCTTTCCAGCTCCTGGTTGCTAGGCAGGTGCTGCTGTTTCTGCCTTCTTTACAGTTCTGTGGGGGATTGCCCCTCCCCCCCCCGCCCTCTTTGCTATGTGTCTTTTTTGTTGTTGTTTATTATTCAGTTTCTCTTTTTTCCCTGGGTGGGGGTTGGTCTGTCCAGGGGGCTATGCTGATCTGGCCCAGGATTGTCTGTGGGAGTACTGAGTGCTGCTTAGCTCACCTTGTGGTCCACATCTTCCCAAGCGGTCTGGGTGCTGGTGTCTGGTGGCATGGGAGCCCTCCTGGTTTCTCCATTTATTGTGGAGTGGGAATGCTACGCATGGGCTGGGGGTGTGGAGGAGTCAAAGTTTTGCCTCTTTTCAGTGGTTTTTCCTATAAGGTGTATCTCCAACATCTCTCCAAGATTTTACTTTAGCAAGCATGCTTTCTGCTTCCTCCCTCTAGTCGCCATCTTGGAATTTCCCTGGCTATTTCATTCTTGTGTCTTCACATAGTCTCTCCTCTGACCAAGTGCATCCTTTGTGTCAGTTCTATTGGACTAGAACTCCTCCCTTTTGGACTGATTTAACCTTAATTGCCTCTTTAAAAGGTCAAATACAAACAAATGAGAGTTAATAATTTATGAATATTGAAGAGACAACTCAGTCTGTAACAGCTGCCTATGACAACTGATATTATTTGTCCAGTATTATTCTAAAGCTGTTCTTTTCATTTTAAACCTTTTCTGGATATGTCTATATCCAGAATTATAAGTATAAGCACATCAAATCTTGGCACTTTTCATTCAGGGACTGGATCAATCTACCAAATAGAATAAACAAAAATTATATTTTCAGAACTTAAAACTTTATTCTACTCATAAATTTTCAACTCTACAGAGTAGTGTAGTTGTGTTGTCGATAGACATGAGAACACACAGTAGAGACATGGGATGGGAATAGAGATGGTCACAGATAAAGATAACTGTGTTATTTATAATGTCTTTTGTAAACAAGATATTTTTTCTTATTCATGAGCTTATGTGAAGGAAGTAAACTATTAGAGACTTCTGTCCACAATGTAAGACAATCTGCCAATACAGCCTACTAAAGGTACAGAAATTATAAGCTCACTTGAAAACAAATCTGCATAAATGGTCTCTTGAGAACCACTGTTTTCAATGAAAGAACACATTTTTTTAAATATACATTTAATATATTGATTTCATAGTATTATAGATACACTTATTTTTATAGTATTAGTGAAGTGTGTAAATTTGATCATTTGACCTGTGTTCACACTGGGGTAGTGAGATGAGGAATCTGGCTCCAGAGGCAAGAAAATCTCTTTTTACTACAATACTGGGCTCCATTTCTCAGGACAAGGAATTGATATCCAGAAGGATGAGTAATTTCTTTTTGATTCAACTAATGAAGAAGTGTTAAGATGCGTGACTCTCACTGAATGAAATAGAATTAATTTAACCAATAGACTCCTTGACACTCAGCATTGCTATTAATTGTTAGCTACTATAGAGAAAGCTATACTATATTTTTTTAATCAAATAAAGAACTGCTTGGATTACTACACTTTGGAGAGCAAGAATCCTTAAGACTATCATACAAGATTTGAACTAACAGGAAAGAGCCTAATAAGCCCATGTTAATCTAGTAAATGTCCACTCTAAAAAGTTTGATCACCCTGGAGAATAGAAATTGTAAAGGCAGCATTTATGATAGACAGCAATCAAGTGACTACTCAGGTAAGAGAAGGGACTTGTCCTGACCATTGTTCAGAATGATCTTTATACTGGGTATAGTTGGGCTATCCCTGAGCTAAAAATGATCATTTCTTTCACATCATCCAAATCCAACCCACTGAAAATGAGAGTCTGGAAAGGACCAGTAACATTTGAATCTGCAAATGTTAACTTGGCTAGTTTGAGAGTTTTGAACATTTTCTTTTACCATATAGAGTGCCAGTTGGTACAGAGTTTCCTTCTTTCTTTGAGTTCATTACAAGCTACTGCTGTATAAAACCCAAACCAAATTCTTATTGTCTTTCCATAAAGTATCATACAATTTAGTCCATTGATGCTGATTTCTTTGAGTCATAGAAGACAGATCTGTATTGCCTAAGAGGACAATGAGAAGAAAGAACAGTTAAGAGTTATTAACCACTCATATTCATTTCAGCCCTTGGATTCAACCTTCCACAGTGAAACATTACTCAGAAATACAGTCTTTCACAAAAGAACCGTAACAGGTTTTTGTCAACTGTTGTTTTGTTTTTCCTTTTTGCTCCCTTTTCTGAGCCACTGACCCTTTGGTGTAGATGCTGGTGTGGTCATAGACAGTGGCTGAAAATGTTCTAGATCAACTGCAGATGGAGAATGTGAGCATCCATATAAAACCATTCAGCTGAACTTGGATGTAATTTCATTCCTTCCTCTATAAAAGCCAGGCAGTATCTCAATGTTAATGTGATAGCAGCATTTTCTTTACTATGTAGACAAAAGAAACCCTAATGAGCTACTTCTAAGCTCACACATGAGTTTCCATAGCAATCCTTACTTTGGAATAAAATTAGGACAAAGAACTCCCTCACATGATTTGAAAATCTCAACTAACCTCCAACAACAGCTTTCTACCACCAGATAGAAATGTCTGTCGGGAATGCTGATTTCATTAGGTGTCCACAATAGAGAACGCTATTTAACGGTACCATCTGTGGCCATAATGAGTTTGAATTTGTGAGCATGAAGAGTTTGATAGAATAGGACATTCATTTCTGACAAATGAGGACTCCCTTACTTTGCATGGGTTAAAGCACAGAGCCATTAGAATAAGGTATGCTCAGAGATGCCACAGGAATGCCTGAGGAGCTCAGAAAGGTCCACATAGAGAGGGAGAAGACTAGAAAACTAATTTGGGGATATAAGGTGATTTAGCAAGGAAGCTGGCTCTTTTGATAATTCTTCTACACAGCATCTTTTCTGGTTGTAGCTAGGATAAACATCTTTCCTATAAGCCCACGAACCGGAGCTCCTCATGGACATAGAGGTAGAAACCATTTATCTGAGCTTCCTTGCACAGTTAGAAACCCAAGAAGTAGAGAGCTGAGCAGTGCCTTGAAGCAACTACTGATGGAAGTGGCTATCCAGCACTTCTCAAATTGTAATCAACTAGGATTCGTCTGAAAATGCAGATTCTGACTGACCTGGGGTGAGGAAGGACTACAGTCTGGTTTCTGATAAGGTGATGCACATCCATGGCAACTCCTCAGCCCACTCCAACATTAAGTAGGCAAAAGAGCCTTTTTCCCTTGTGGACTTCTTCCTCTCCTTTGTGACTTTCTTCCTCCTGCCTCATTTGATATTTGTGTATCTTGAGATTTCCCTTGGGCCTGAGGATGTAGGGATAAGGCAGTGGGAAAGGATCACAAGTTGTTCTTTTCCCAAGGCTTGAAAGAACTGTTCCTGGGAATTCTCACAGATCATTTTTTTATTCCTTAAAAACAAGTAACAAAATGTGCCTTTTCCATGTGTCTGTGGATGTAAGTTTTCATCCTTAGGTTGAATCCCACATTCTAGATTTAATAAAATGGCCACATTATTTAGTGTTGATCATTAAGATAAATCACTGCTTTAAGAAAGCCATATCTTTTTCCAAAAATAATGGTTGAAACCGGTATTTAAGATCCTCGCATATTAGCAACATTCTCTCTTTGACTCTACTGAATTGGAATTCAAAAGATCTGGATTTTGTTCTTTGTTTAGTCCATCACTTCCTTTGCAAATATGATGGGTAAAGCATTTTACTTTCTGGGTGTCTATTTCCCTCTTTTACAATTGGAATCTTCTGAAAGTATAATTCTATTGTTCTAATAAATTTAGCAATTGAGTTGATATACTGCATATAAGCAAATTCTGTTTTTTGCTACCCTTGTGTATTTTAGAAAATTTCTTAGCCCTTGGCCCCTTTAGTTTCCACATCCATGTTAAGGGATTTCTTAGCCACATGTGTAGCTCCTGGAAGATCAGTGAGTTTCAGTCTGATTACTCCACCTTAATGTATTCGAATCCTCCTATTTTGGGGAAAAACATGCAAAGATGGAAATAGTGTAGTAGAATCATCCTTTTAACTTTTACTATTATCCAGTGGTAGTTTTATTGAGCTATAACTCACATACTAAGTATCTCGTAATTCATCTTTTAAAGTATTCTGTTTTTAAGTTTTAAGTATATTCATAACATTGTGTAACCATGGCCACAATCATCATATCACCACAATTTTTAACCATATTCACAGAGTTGTGTAACCATCACCACAATCAATATGAGAACATTTCATCACCCCATAAAGGAATCCTGTACCCATTAGTGGTCACTTCCCATTTGCCCTCAATTTTCTCCACCCTGGCTTCTACGAGGACATTAATCTACTGTCTCTGTCTATAGGTATACCTAATCAGGACGTTCCACATCCTATAGTATTTAGTCTTTTGAAACTGGCTTCTTTCACTTATCATGATGTTTTTAAGGTTTACCCAGGTTGTAGTATTCCTTTTTATTGACAAATGACATTCCATTTGTCATCATTCCAAAATGATACCACATTTTGCCCATCCTTTTATCCATCAAGGAACATTGGAGCTGTTTCTACTTTTGTCTAATGTAAACAACATTGTTATGAACACATGTATGTGTGTTTTTGTGTGAACATATTCTTATTTCTCTCCAGTAGATACTAGGAGTAAAATGTTGGGTCGTATTATACCTCCAGGCTTAACCTTTTAAGGAACAATTAGATGGTTTTCCAAAGCAACTTCCCCATTCTGCATTTCCATCAGCACCTGATCCTTGTAAATTATCTGCATCCTTGCCAACACTTTTTTTCCATCATTTTGGTAACAGGCATCCTAGTGAATGCAAAGTGGTATCACATTGTAGTGCTGTTTGACACCTCGCTGGTGGCTGACAATATTGAGAATGTTTTCATTTGGTTATTGGCCATTCTTATCTATTCTTTAGAGTGATTATTCAGATTATCTGCCCATTTTTAAATTGGATTTTTTTGTCTATTATTGAGTTGAAGTCATTATTATACATTCTAGATGTGAGTTCCTTATCAAATATATGACTTACAAATAATTTTTTCTAGACTGTGGGTTGTCATTATTTGTTTATTTTTGCCCTGCTGGGGACCAAACTCAGGGCCTCACACTTGCTAGGCAAGTGCTCTATCACCTGAGCCACACCCTAGTCCTTTAGGACTAGGTTAACTCATGTTAACTTTTCCTGAGCTGGCCTCAAACTGAGATTCTCCTACCTCTACCCCCCAAGAAGTTGTGATTACAAGTGTAAGCCACTATACCCAACAAGAGGCAGTGAAAGAGGAAAGAGGAGATTGAGGCTAAAAACCTACCACACCCCAGCACTCAGTATTCCCAAGTGATCTCTCATCCTGGTGCAACCAATCCTGCTTAGACTCCAAGACCAGATGAGATCGGGTGCGCTCTGGGTGGTAAGGCCATGGATCTTCCTACTTTCATGATGGTGTCCTTTGATGGACAAAAGGTTTTTATTTTGATGAAGTCCACTTTATCTGTTTTTCCTTGTGATTTTTGATGCTGCAGCTAAGAATATTAGCACAAATATTTATTTATTTATTTATTTATTTTTTCATTTTTCTTTTATTATTCATATGTGCATACAAGGCTTGGTTCATTTCTCCCCCCTGCCCCCACCCCCTCCCTTACCACCCACTCCACCCCCTCCCGCTCCCCCCCTCAATACCCAGCAGAAACTATTTTGCCCTTATCTCTAATTTTGTTGTAGAGAGAGTATAAGCAATAATAGGAAGGAACAAGGGGTTTTGCTGGTTGAGATAAGGATAGCTATACAGGGCATTGACTCACATTGATTTCCTGTGCGTGGGTGTTACCTTCTAGGTTAATTCTTTTTCATCTAACCTTTTCTCTAGTTCCTGGTCCCCTTTTCCTATTGGCCTCAGTTGCTTTAAGGTATCTGCTTTAGTTTCTCTGCATTAAGGGCAACAAATGCTAGCTAGTTTTTTAGGTGTCTTACCTATCCTCACCCCTCCCTTGTGTTAGCACAAATATTTAAATTGCACAAATATTTAAACTTATAATGAACACATTTATGAAAAACTAAAATATTCAGAAAGTTGTATACCAAATACAAAAGTTCATAGCAATTTAGAGGGGTGTCGATGGAAGAACAGAAGGTCACTCAGGAAATTTTCATATCCTTAAGCCATATGACACTTTGTCCATTCCTCTTGTCACATCATTATGCCAGATTGCAAAACGACATTAAAGATGTAAGTGCTTAATTATTAGGGGACAACTTATTTCCTAAGGACTATAAGTCAGCTGGAAAACATGCTGAGCTCAAAATTCATAAAGTAAAGATCCTGTGTGTTATTTTCTTGTGGCTGATTCATCCAGAACATCTTTATAATAGATCTAACACTCATTGAATATTTTATGAAACTCAATTAACTGTTGAACAGCTGGATGTTCATTTAAACCCACTCTGTTCTTGAACTCTCTTAGACTTCACTACAGTGATACGTATTAATTCAAATTACCAGCACTATATCTCATCTTGCCTTATATTACCTATATCAAGTGAAATACTTTGAATAAAAATCAAATTTACTCTCAATCTTATAATGATTAAAAGCTTTTTTTCCTTTTTGCAAAAATATGCCTCCAAATCCTAAAAGCTAAAATGCATTTTCTTTTCTATAAAAATGTTATAATAACATTAGTGAAAAAAACCCTGAGCATTTCCTTTGCACATTTATTTCCATGCTTTGCATCATACATGTATGTTTTTACTCATTATAATCCCAATGATTATATTATTTTCAAACACTATTTTAACATATTGTTTTCCCAATACCCTAGCTCATGGCATCTGCATGTGTAAGAGGTTTTCAAATTTGCAAAGTGACTTTGCTCCAGGCAGCAAAATCCTATTCTTAGAGAGGGACTCAAATTGGGAGCTATATCTGATGACCTTATTGCAACTCCAGTTGCATGCTTTTTATACCTTCAGGCTGCTAACTCTCCCTGCATGCTTAGCTTCAGCCCTCCTTCCTTTTCACAAACAGGAAAGTTGTGGCCATGTCCTTCCCTTGGGCAATGCAGTTTGGCTCCCAGCTATCTCTCAGATTTCTTCCCACACCACTGCCCCCCTCAACCTGGCTCTGGTCCAGACACCATGGCCAAGACCATTCTTTCCTCAGAGCTTTTTGTTCACTGTGCCTTCCACAGAGAACACTCTGTGCTTGAACCTCACACATTTGGCTTCTTCTTAAGCTTCATGGCTCAGCTAAGTGTTATTTCAGGCAGAACGTCATTGTTCCTCCTGCCTGAACTTTATTCTCCCTCTTCTCTCTATGCCACATCATCACTCCATCTTATTTTCTTCTTACTCCTTAATATAGTCTATGAGAAGCTATGATATAACATCAGATGTTTCATAGAATAATTTGTTTATTATCCATTTCCCCTCTGCTGACAATGAATAGTTCATCAAGCAGGACTCCATCTTTTCTTTCATCATAAACCAGTAGCTATCTATCACCACACATGGCATAAAAGACACACTAAAAATGT